>NC_085956.1:4848484-5151515 GCF_963556715.1 Cydia fagiglandana
ATTACGCAAAACCCTGCGTAGAGGGCGTTAATCACATCCCATGGTCTACCGCGAAACACGTAAATCAAAATATCGTTTTCTGCCTCTATCACTCATGGCCATTCGATCGACAGAGAGGCAGATAACGAAATTTCGATTATCGCGTTTTGCGGTAGCCTATCTGTAAGGCCTGAGTTACACTTGTAAGTTTTACTTACGTAACTAGGGACAAAGCTATTTGTTAGAATGAGATAACGATATTCATCTCTCATTCTGTAGTATAGCCGTGTCCCTACTTACGTAAGTAAAACTTACAAGTGTAACTCAGGCCTAAACATAGGTACTGTAAGCAAATCACCTTGATGCATCAATGTCATAGTGAAAACAGTCCAAATATAGCGTGGCTACATTCCAAAATCGGTCCGTGAATGTCAAAAACGTACAATGTTTAGTATTAGGATGCCGTCCATTTGAATCCATTGTAACGGCATCCATTTGGAAGGCTCTTCAGTGGCCTGCTTAACGCTTTGCATAGAAAAGGAAGCTCCGGTAGCTCCGGCGGCCCGGCCACAGCCCGGTCTAACGTGAGTCATCCTAAACTGGAAAATAACCGGAAAAAACTAAATTTTGTGAAATTTTGTGTGTGCGATAAGCATTTGTTTTTTTCCGGGATTTTCATCCCTAATTCCACCCAGTAATAAAAACTGACTTTTCTAAATATGGTTTAATTACAACTTGCGTGAATAGGTATTTTTGAGCGTTCATAGGTGAATGTGTGGAGCGAGCATTATTTGACGTGTAGGTGTGGGTTCAACAAAAAGAACGCTTGTCAATAAGGCGTTCGTGCTGTTAAAATTCAATTAATAATAGCCTTTATCGACCATCAACAGTGTAGTCCCCTTTTGATTGAGGGAAATTGTCACGTATAGTTCCACTACTCGCCGCCGCACCGTGAATAGCGCGTTAGTTCATCTATCGCTCACAAGATGTCATTAATTCCTGTAAACGTATATATTGAAAAAAAAAGCTTTACTCTATGCTATAAAATACCCTTTCGCACGTCAAAAACTCCAAGATGGTGCCCAAGCCCATGGACAAAAAAGTCTAGCGATAGTATCCACGCCTGTCAAAATTTGACATTAGCAATCCACAGTTAGGTGACAACCGAACCAAACCGACTTAACCGACCTACCCCGAGTTCAAAGTCATTATAAACCGTATAGTAGTAATAAAACAAAGTTGATTTTTTCTTACTTATTTTTTCGATCACAAGTTTGCGATAGAACGCGATTCCATTGAACAATGCGATACAATCATCTGTTGATGTGATGTTGATTCGAAATGTCAGCTTTGCACAAGTGGAATAAGGCCCCTGATCTTACGATCGGTCGCCGATATAAATATACTCAAAAGTAGTAAAATCATATATTGTTTTTTAATTTAATAGAAATAATAAAAGTACCTACTTCTATTTTCTTTAGTTTACTGTGTTGTAATAGTTATGAGTACTTGAACATTACCTAATAATTTAGAATCTTGAGCGTAGTAAGGGACTCAAAAGCACACGAGATGTAAATAACTTTGATATCGTGTAGTACACAAAACATTTCACCCTAAGCAGTGAGAACATACCTATTAGACAAACTCTTCTTTAGCGGCGCTGAGCACTTTTTGAGGTGGGGTAAAAATGATATACTCGATTCAGCGTAACGTAACGTAACGTAATGTAACGTAACGTAACGCTGACGTCTTGTGTCACGGACAATATTATTCACCAAAGACCTTAGTCATAACGTATCATAATCAGGTCAATTATTTAAAACTGGACTTTTATATTAAACAATAAAACTCAATGTTCTAATCTTGTACGGGCTAAAATACGAGGATCTCACAGTTACATTCTAACTTTATATCACTCAAATATAATTCAATAAAGCTATATCTTGATCAAATCTCTAATAAAAGTGAACTCTAGTACTGGTGAATAAAACTCAAAATATCATGATCAAATATATTTAGATGCGAGGTCTGCAAGGTAACTTTACAATTTCTATTCAAATTTTAAACAATTAACGCTACAAATTTAAGCTCATTGGCCAGCAATTTCGGAACTAAAGTTTTTCAATAGAAAGGAGGATGGGTCAATTATACGAGTACATAGTGCAGGGGGCCGATTTTTGAAATTCGATCGCTCGATTTCGTCACTCGAAAATCGGTGGAAAACGGCAAAATGCTAATTTTTGAAAGAAGAGCGATAGAAATTTGGAATCGAGTTGTATTGACCACTCGTTTTCAATTCTATTTGTAGAATTTAAATGCATAGTAGTAGAGATATTATTGAACGAAATACACGAAAGCGAGGGGTCGAATTTCAAAAATCGGCCCCTGCAGACATTTTGGACGAGTCATTGTGTTTTCACTTCTGTCGGCACTCCCGGAGTGCAACCCGTTGTTTTTTTTTATATCCAGGTATCATCCGAATCCAGGTATCACACGTATTTTGAGTAGTAAGTATCTCTATTTTTCACCATTTTGAACTTGTCGACTAGACTACACCCTGCATATATAAGTACTTGTAATATCTATTACTGATATTAAGCTTTTCGTATCACTTTAGTAATTATTTTGAAATACTTATTTTTTGAAGAAGGAAAGTCGGATCGATCTTTAAAAGCAAGCAGAGTAAAACAAATATCGGGCGAATGCTAGGGAATTGAGTTTCTCTCACCACTGTCCAACGTAGTGTGAACTGAGACTGAGTGCCTAGATATTAGGGGTCATCCATTAATTACGTCACACGTTTAGGAGGTGGGAGGGGTCACACGTCAAGAAAATGTGACATGTCGTGACATGGGGGAGGGGTCACAAACATTGTGAAGTAACCGAAAATTAATTTAGGTATATTTTTTTATTCGGTGTACATTTAAATAATGAGGTTTTGGAAGTAGGTAATTTTCGTTCCTAATTGGTTTTGTGTTATAAAATTACTAATATTTCTTTTACCAAAAATATTTATTTATTAAAAAAATAATGCAGATAACTCTGCCGGGTCGCTCGCTCGGGTATTGCCGATTTCGTTGAAAACAATATTGCCTAAAATGTGACATCATACCAGGTGGGGAGGGATTTTCAAAATGTGACCAAGTGTGACAAGGAGAGGGGGAGGGGTCAAAAAACCTAAAAATTCGTGTGACGTAATTAATGGATGATCCCTTAATCGTTTGCGCCGTAGCGAACGAAATTCTAATGTCTCTCTGTCGCGAGTGATTGGCATCTTGGCTGAACCCTCTAGGGATCTAAGAACTGAATAATCGGAAAATACGACCATACTGGTTAGCGCAAGCAGTCATCCCATTCGACGCGCTAGGTAAGCGGATGGAACAATAGCTTTAAAGCTTGCATTAGGTAGGTACTTTCCCCTAAACTAAAACATGAATATTTCAGTTCTGCATTGTAATTCAACTTTGTGTCCATGGACATTTTTGGGTTCATTCTACACCGTCAGCATTCCATACTACCACTTAAAAAATAAGATGTCCGTTCCATTACGTCACGTTTTAGTACTTCTCTTGTACTTGCGTGACGTAACTTAGTGGAATCTACAATTTCCATACAAATGTGGTTTTCCATTCAGACAATGGTCCTTATGTTTCATGTGCAATAAGCACCTTTGTTAGCGATGCGCCCACTATACAAGTACTTATACCTATGTTTACCTATGTAACTAGTTAAGTTTTATTTTAAGGAAACTTTGTCATATTAATTTAGATGCTAATGTCTAATACTTAAGGTTCAAAATTGTATGTCATATGTTATGCAAGTAATGTGCACTACGTTGCCATGCGCCGGCGGCAGTCCGCTGCTAGACGCGATCTATGTCACTCGACTGTATCACAAAATTCTAATTAAAGTTCCTTGTCAAGTGTAACTTCGCATTTTCATTCCTCGTGCTAGTGCCTACCATCTACAAAGTGGTCTTCGAACCAGATATGATGGACCGAACGCCTATAAAAATGGAAACGCGCAGTGCAAAGGCACGTCGGGAGCACGAGGAACACATGGCGCGCGAGCGAGAACAAAGAAAAAGTGAGGTTATACCGCCGTGCAATGAATCTGCGCCCGATAAAGTCGAGAAACCTTTAGATCCGATGGTCAAGAAGTTTCTACAACACAAATTAAACGCGACAAGCAGCATAAAGTCGGAGCCGTTGCTGCATTTTAAGCAAATTCCCGACACGAAGCCTGCCGCGTCACATGTGGGTGCCGTCCCGAGTAGCAAGGGCTCACGAAGATCGACAGCCTCTAAAGAAGCCAGGCGAAAACAATTAATTTTGGACGCCGCGAAGGAAAAGGCTGCGATTCAAATGGACCTAATTAATAAAACCTTAGACGCGCAACTTGCAGCGCTTAATAGTGACGAAGAGGACCTAGAGGAATACAGTTCACAGTTCGATGGTAACGTACCTCTTCGCAACGATATAAATGCGTGGGTTGATCACCAAAGCAACCACACGGAACTACCAGACGAGCAGCCAGCCCCCGACAATGGAGTCACCACGGGCACACTGCACATTCCAGTTCCAGCACGGATGCCTGCACCTGTCATACCCCCAGCATTCATCGAGCAAGCGCAGCCGAGGCCAGCGTCTAGCTTAGCACCGCGCGCCGCCGCCGATGGCTTCATGCCGGCAGCGCCGCCTGCGCCCGAAGGTACCGTCAGCGCGCTCAACCAAACAGTGCAATTATTAGCCGGCGCACTAAAAGACCTATCGACCACTAGCAATCAAGTGCCTAACGCTAGCCTGCTCAGTCGGATTAGCACGCCTAAGGACCTACCTGAATTTTCAGGTGACCAGTTAGAATGGCTTCAGTTCAAACAGGCCTACCAGGAGTCTACCGAGGTCTGTAAATTTACAGATAAAGAAAATTTATGGCGACTTCGTAAATGTCTTAAAGGAGCCGCACGAGATGCTGTCGCTGCATTGTTTATAAGCGCCACGTCGCCCGACCGGGTAATGTCGACATTGGAGCTACGTTTTGGAAACCCTGACAGCATCATTTCTCGTATTCTACTAGACATCAAGAAGCTACAGCCGTTGCAGCTAGAATATCATAAAGATATAGTTATGTTCGCAGTGAAGGTTCAAAATTTCGTAGAAGCTGTGCGAGCAGTAGGACGCGAGGAGTACCTACATGGCATGAATATCGTCTCCATCATCCTGTCCAAGCTGCCCACTGTGCTCATCTCCAAATGGTCAGACTACAGTTTTAAACTTCTCCAAGATGCGCAGAAATCGAGGTTAGTCATTCTATCGGATTTTCTTAATGACGAAGCATTGAAGATTTCTACAACAGCAAGTTTTTTATCAACTACGCGCAGCGATACCTTTAAAAACAAGTCAAGCGATCATTCATCTTCCCGTACACACACTGTTTTACTACAAACGGAAGAAGGCGATTTAAAATGTTTATTTTGCCGAACAGCTGTGCATAAGTTAACGGAATGCAAACCATTTAAGAAAGCGTTACGCAAAGTACGATGGCAACACGTGAAGAAAAACGGCTTATGCTACAAATGCATTATCTCCAAGCATGAACGCGACACCTGCAAGTCCCCCGCGTGCGACAAGGACGGCTGCGGAGCTCCACATCATCGCCTACTACATTATCGGGTAAACAACAGTGCGCGTGACGTCACGGCGGCGCCCGCGCCGCTGCCGAGTGCAAGTGTACCGAATAATAGTACCGCGATAAACGGACCCGAGCCGCGCGAACCCGCGTTCAAGCCAGTGACGGAAACTTTAACTCATATAAATGCGACCGACACCAGAGTGTTGTTAAAAGTAGTACGAGTGCGTGTTCAGGGACCTAACGGTATGGTAAATAGCACCGCGCTATTGGACGATGGATCTACCGTCTCGTTAATAAGTGCCAATCTCGCGCGACGCGTCGGTCTACGTGGTAACTCACAGACATTGCGCGTTCACGGTGCGTTTAAAGATGACGGGCTTGAGTACAAATCGACCAAAGTGAATGTCGACATTAAAGGTATGGACGATAAGGTTTATAATGTTAAATTGCGTTGTGTTGAAGAATTAAGTGTGCCAATACAAACATTGTCTGTTTTAAAATTAGTTAATTATTCTCACCTAGCCGATATTAAACACAAATTTTGTACCACTGATTCAGAACCTGAACTATTGATAGGTCAGGATAACTTACATGTTGTAATACCTATTCAAGTAAGGGAGGGCAAAGATAATGAGCCATCAGCTACGCTCACCCGCCTCGGCTGGAGCGTCCATGGGAAAGTGTGCGTGCCGCGGACTGTCCGTCCGCCCAGGCGCTCGCCATCTGTCGCTGTCCATACTAACCTTTTTATTACAGATAGCGGAGCAGATCACGATACCACACCAGATGAGTGCCTCCTAAGGGAAATCCACGAAGATGTTAGGCGCTCGTTTCTGCTAGATTCCATGGGCGTGACGGCGCACGCGCGCCAAAAGGCCGACGACGCCCGCGCCGCCGCGCAGCTGGAGCGCTCCGCCGAGCTCGTCGATGGGCGCTGGTACGTCGGCCTTCCGTGGAAGGACGAAAACCGCCCCATGCCCGACTCCCGCCCAAACGCGCTTACCAGGATGAAGGGTATTGAGCGCAAAATGGGTAAGGATCCAGGATTCGCCGACAGGTATCGTGAAAGGGTCAGTCATTTGTTAGAAAATGATTACGCTAGGGAATTAACTAACACCGAGGTCACGCCGAAGACTTATTACTTACCTCATTTCGGCGTGGACAACCCCAACAAGCAAAAACTTCGTCTGGTCTTTGATGCTGCAAGTCAGGTAAGTGGTAGCTCGCTGAACGATTATTTGCTCACAGGACCTGACCTATTGTCATCACTTTTAGGTATAATGCTGCGCTTTCGGGAACATCCAATTGCAGTAACAGGTGACATTAGGGACATGTTCTTGAGGGTCAAGATCCAGCAAGACGACCAGGACGCACTGAGGTTTCTGTGGAGAAATAACCCCACGGAAAACATAAGGACCTATGCGATGACGTCACTTATTTTCGGCGCAAACTGTGCCCCATTCGTCGCGCAATTTGTTAAAAATAAAAACGCCCAGCGATTTGAATCGTCGTTTCCCGCCGCCGTCGATGCCATCGTCAACTCGCACTACATGGACGACTACATCGACAGCCTGCCCGACGAGGCGACAGCGATCGACATGGTAAGGAATGTCAGTGACATCCACAGGGCGGGCGGCTTTGAAATAAGAAATTGGACGAGCAACAGCGTCGCAGTTTTAAACAGCGTGCCAAAGGAGACCTTAGGTACCGCTGCTGTAAGGTTCAAAGTCGGCCAGCAACATGAAAGCGAGCGTACCTTGGGTCTCATTTGGTACCCGGCGGATGACATATTGGGCTTCGATTTGTCATTAAAACGTATACCGAGCGACGTCCTTGAAGGTGAGAATAGGCCTACAAAGCGTTTAATGCTAAGAGTAATTATGTCTATATTTGATGTACTGGGTTTCTTAGCACCCTTCACGATTCAAGGCCGAATCATGCTTCAAGAGGCTTGGCGCTTACAGGTGGATTGGGAGGATTACATTCCAGACCAGATATATCTAAAGTGGCGAAAGTGGGTTGACCTTCTAAAGGTAATTAAAGATATCCGTATACCTAGGTGGTACTGCACAGCCGCGCGCAATGCGGTAAGGGACAGCCAATTGGCGACAGCGCGTGCGGGCGAGATGCAAGATTGTGTGGATATCGAGGCAGAGGTACCTACCTCGCTCCCCGCGACCCACGCGCCTACGCACAGTGCTACGAAAGGCTACGACGGCGTAGTGGCATCTACATGTGCTACGACCGCATCGAGTAGTAAGTACTCATACTATAATAATTTACAGATGCATTTGTTTAGCGATGCATCTACTCAAGCGATGTCAGCTGTGGGCTATTGGCGCTGGGAGGATAACGGTATTATTTATGTTGCATTTATTGCAAGCAAAAGCAGAGTTATGCCGGTAAAACAGCTGACTATACCGAAGGCTGAGCTGCAAGCTGCATTGTTGTCGGCAAGACTAGCCAATGCAATTGGAAAGGAGCATAAACTGACGCCTATAAGGCGTTACTTCTGGTGTGACTCCTCAACTGTGATACATTGGATTCGCAATAAAAATCGTACGTATAAGGCCTTTGAAGCAAATCGTTTGGGGGAGATTGACGACCTTACCCGCGTTGACGAGTGGCGGTACATTTCTACGAAACTAAATGTTGCCGATTTAGCCACGCGGGACTCGTTTGATCTAGCCCTACAAAATGAGTGGTTCAAAGGTCCTTCTTTTTTATACGCTGACGAAAGTGAATGGCCTAAAGATATTATACCTACAAGTAACGAGGAGACAGGGGAATGCGTAGCAGTCGTCCAGGTGCGCGAGGAACCTGCATGCATTCCAGTGCCGGACCCACAGCGCTTCTCTTCGTGGCTTCGTCTCACCCGCGCCACGGCCACAGTGCTAAAGTTCATCGCCAGGTGCAAAGGTCAAGCGGCCGAGATCGACTGTGCTATGATGGAGCGTGCCGAGATATTTTTACTAAAACACGCGCAAAACGAGTCTTGTGGGGAAGACTTAGCCAGAATTAAGGCGCACGGGGCTTTACATCGCGCAAGTAAGCTATTAAAATTATCACCTATTTTAGATGAACATGACCTACTTCGCGTGGGCGGGCGCATTGACGCCGCATCAGATGTGCCTCTGGACGTCAAGAGACCCGTAATCCTGGACGGCCGTCATCAGGTAGCACGACTAATCGTCCGACATTACCATGTGAAAGCGGCCCATGGAAGTCAGGAGATGGTGGTTAACGAAATAAAGCAAAGGTATTGGGTAATTAAACTTAGACCTACTGTTAAACTCGTGACGTCAAGGTGCATGTTGTGCAGGATCATGAAGAGCAGACCTCAGGTACCTCGCATGGGAGATCTGCCAGGGGCCAGAATAGAACACCATCAGCGACCCTTTTTTCACTGTGGGTTGGACCTTTTTGGGCCAATGGAGGTCGCGGTGGGTCGCCGCAGAGAGAAAAGGTATGGTGTTCTATTCACATGCCTCACAGTACGGGCGATTCATATCGAGTTAGTTGCCTCCCTTACAACTGACTCGCTCATCATGGCGTTGCGACGAATGGCGGCGCGGCGCGGCTGGCCGCGCCATCTGTACTCGGACAATGGAACTAATCTGAGGGGCGCCGACACAGAGCTGCGCCGGTCGACGGAGGCGCTAGATATGAACGTGCTAAAAGCTGAAGGGGTTAATAACAACATGGACTGGACTTTTATACCCCCCGCCAGCCCCCATTGGGGTGGGGCGTGGGAGCGTTTAATACGCTCAGTAAAAACGGCTCTGAAAGTCGTTTTAAAAGAACGAGCACCAAGGGACGAAGTTTTGACCACATTTATGGCAGAAGTTGAGAACATGGTCAACGGTCGTCCATTGGTGCACGTGTCTGTCGATCCTGCTGACGGTGAGTCTCTTACGCCTAATCATTTCCTTTTAGGATCATCATCGCGACTCCCTCTTGTAGGAGAGTTCGATGATTCTGATCTCAGCCTGAGGAAACTATGGCGGAAGGCGCAGAGGCTCGCTGACATGTTCTGGCAGAGGTGGCTAAGAGAAATCCTACCCACTCTCGTGCCTAGGACAAAATGGCTGGAGGAGCGGAAGCCGTTAAAGGTAGGAGATCTCGTTCTGGTCGTGGATCCCAACTCTCCCCGTAATATGTGGCCGAAGGGGTTGATCACCCAGGTAATTCCTGGCGCAGACGGCCGCATCCGTTTAGTGGAGGTAAGGACGGCTACCGGGACTTACCGGCGATCCGCGGCTCGCATCGCTCCTATTCCCGTAAGTTTAGAGTGCTGAGTTAGCACTGGGGTGGGGAGTGTTAGCGATGCGCCCACTATACAAGTACTTATACCTATGTTTACCTATGTAACTAGTTAAGTTTTATTTTAAGGAAACTTTGTCATATTAATTTAGATGCTAATGTCTAATACTTAAGGTTCAAAATTGTATGTCATATGTTATGCAAGTAATGTGCACTACGTTGCCATGCGCCGGCGGCAGTCCGCTGCTAGACGCGATCTATGTCACTCGACTGTATCCCAAAATCTAATTAAAGTTCAATGTTAAGTGTAACTTCGCATTTTCATTCCTCGTGCTAGTGCCTACCATCTACAACCTTTTTATAAGAATTTCTGTTGGCATTGCAGTTGGAAAGGACCTTATTGCACTTGAAGCATAAGGACCCATTTGTGATGGAAAGCCACAAATATTTGGAACATTTTTTTAGCATCAGGATTGAATATGCCAGTGATTTTGGAAAAAGCTCTTTTGGACCATTTGGACACACGCATCCTACTTTGGGGTGTGAATTGATTGATTAAAAAAATGCGTGTTGCATTGTAGAAAGTATGTAATCGTGACCTTCGAAATTTACAATTTGGAATGTAGGTAACTTAAAATCGGCCAGGAGCCACGAAACGTACGCTACGTGCATATAATGTGGGTATTGTTTATGTAGGTAGTATAACAAATGTATGGCAGTCGAAGACAGCATCGAGCAAAAAGGAATAATAAAGGTCTGCATACAGTCACGAATTTATTGTATGGACCTCTATAAACCTCACCGATAATTGCATGCGATTTGCGTTACATTCCGGTATTAGTTGCAAGGTCTGTAAGAGGCCTTACAGAATACAACGTCCGTGACCATAGACAATCCGCCCATTCTGGTGCTAAATTCAGTTCGTCTGGATGCGCCTTTACCATAAATTAATCTTGCTAAAAAATCATCTCTTACACCACGCCATCTAGTTTACACTTTTGTCCCTAGTTAGCTAATGAGATTATTACAAAAGTCATGTTCTGTACTAGCGACCTCTAGTCTATTTTGGCGTAAAGTTCACAAGACTGACACGGGGGGACTGATAGTAGATATGGTAGTGTGCGTGAATGCAAGAAATTGCAATATTTTGCAGTTTTGTCTGATTTTGATGAAATGAGACACAGTTGAGTGGAATATATTTCGATTTAGACGTAATATTTTTTATTGTTTGCGCCAATATTAACACATCTTAGAAAATAGTTTGAGTTTTGAAAGAAATAGTGATAATCCGCAATTTGTGCACAATCACGCCATCTTTTGGTGGCTTGTCGGCAGGACAGCCCTAGACATCCACCTTTTTGTCCATCTTGTGGGTGGACGTCCTACGCTGCGCTTGCTAGTCCGTGGTCTCCACTTGAGCAGTAACCCGTTCAAAATTTTAAAACCCTTATATTTCCAGGCCCGGAGGCCGAGCCCAGGTCATATACAACTACGTCCAACGGCCCTTCATCCATATGTCCTGGGAAAAGGAGGAGGCCAAGAGCCGCCACGTGGACTTCCAGTGCTTCAAGTCCAAGAGTGTCACAAACCTGGCCGAGGCCACCGCCGACCCGGTCATGGAGCTGGAGAACCGGGTGCGCGAGCTGGAGGTGGAAGTCCAGGTATGTCACGTGACACGGCCACAGAATAAATAATAGTACTAGGTACAGAAGACTCACTCTCTAACAAAACGCGTCTGTCACGATCAGGGCGCTAGGTGGCGACGGCGCCACGCGCGGCTTATGGGTAATCCCAAAATTGGGGTCGAACGGATGTACTTTTAGCTACTTGTAGCAAAGCAACGAAATCGCGGAGTGAGCCACGCCTGACACGGCTGAGCTTGCTGCGCTCTAATGGGTCTATTGGAGCTCGCAACGCTCCTACCACAGAATAAGTAGTACGTACAGAAAGGACATTTCCTACCAGTGCTTTCAAGTCAAGAGCGTCACCAACCTGGCCGAGGCCACCGCCGACCCGGTCATGGAGCTGGAGAAATGGGTGCGCGAGCTGGAGGTGGAAGTCCAGGTATGTCACGTGACATACCTGACGGCTGACGGGTGACGGCTGAGCTTGCTGCGCTCTAATGGGTCTATTGGAGCTCGCAACGCTCCTACCACAGTATAAGTAGTACGTACAGAAAGGACACTTCCTACCAGTGCTTCAAGTCCAAGAGCGTCACCAACCTGGCCGAGGCCACCGCCGACCCGGTCATGGAGCTGGAGAACCGGGTGCGCGAGCTGGAGGTGGAAGTCCAGGTATGTCACGTGACATACCTGACGGCTGACGGGTGACGGCTGAGCTTGCTGCGCTCTAATGGGTCTATTGGAGCTCGCAACGCTCCCACCACAGAATAAGTAGTACGTAGTTACAGAAAAACTTCCTACCAGTGCTTCAAGTCAGACAGCGTCACCAACCTGGCCGAGACCACCGCCGACCTGGCCATTTTATAATCGTGTATAATTATTTATATATTAACACAAATATGTTTGTTTACAGCCCGAGCTTCCAGCGGAGCCCCCAGCAGAAGAAGAGCCGGCGCAGTGACCCGCTCGTACCGCGCTAGCGCTCCTAGCTAGCTTTTGTTGGCACTACGCCTGACGGTACCGTTATACCAATCTTATATCACGTTGTACCACTATTATACCAACGAGTATCACTCTTATACCACGTTGTAACACTCTTATACTAAGGAGTATCTCTCTTATACCATGGAGACCACTGTATACACTAGTAGGTTGGCTTATCAGAGTAATTTGCTACAGATACTAGAACCGGTGCAGTGGCTCGCTTGTACCGCTCTTAGCTAGCATCTGTTGGCATTATGCCTGACGTTATGTTTACCACTCTTATAGCATGTTATACCACTCTTATACAAAGGAGTATCACTCTTATACCACGTTGTAACACTCTTATACTAAGGAGTATCTCTCTTATACCATGGAGACCACTGTATACACTAGTAGGTTGGCTTATCAGAGTAATTTGCTACAGATACTAGAACCGGCGCAGTGACTCGCTTGTACCGCTCTTAGCTAGCATCTGTTGGCAGTATGCCTGACGTTATGTTTACCACTCTTATACCATGTTATACCACTCTTATACAAAGGAGTATCACTCTTATACCACGTTGTAACACTCTTATACTAAGGAGTATCTCTCTTATACCATGGAGATCACTGTATACACTAGTAGGTTGGCTTATCAGAGTCATTTGCTACAGATACTAGAAACGGCGCAGTGACTCGCTTGTACCGCGCTAGCGCTCCTAGCTAGCTTTTGTTGGCATTACGCCTGACAGTACCATTATACCACTCTTATATCACGTTGTACCACTCTCATACCATCGAGTATCACTCTTATACCATGTTATACCAGTCTTATACAAAGGAATATCGTATACCATGACGACCGCCGTGTAAACTACTAGGTTGGTTTATCAGTTCAGCTCAGCTTACAAGTAGACTAGGCACTTTCATAATAAAACTATTATGAAAGTGCCGAGTCTACTTGCGTCGATCAACTATTTCTTGTTATTGAGCTAATTGATTGAGGTAATCGAAGTTAAAACTTAAAGTTTTGAGTTCTAAATATTTTAATATGCTGAGTCTCACTGGAGTTTTCTAGTTAAAATTACTATAATGCTGTAATGAGTGTAATGGCTCTACACGATGGGCCAGCGCCGGCCACTCCAAGGGACGCAGCCATGCGGTAGAATGAGATAGCAATATCACTTGCTCCCTCTAACCCATAAATGCGTCCCTTGGAGTGGCCGGCGTTGGCCCATCGTGTAGAGGAGCCATAAAGCACATACAGATGTAGTGTATAATTATTTCCCATCGTATTTTCACGGAAACATATGAACGTGTCTTGCTATTTCAGTCAGTCTCGGTACAAAAAGTACTGAGGTTGACTGAAATAGCATGACAAATACGAGCGTTTCCGACAAAACACGATGGAAAGCATTTGTGGACTACATCTGTAAATAAATACTAGGACGTGAAAAGTAGTGCAAAAAGTTGTAGACGTAGTTTTGACGGCTGAAATAGAAGGCGCATTACGATGTACGTTTTGTGGTGACTTGATTGTCAAAAGTGATTGAAAACCTAGTTACTGCATAATGGACGCATAACGCCATCTAATTTAGCTGTCAAAACTACGGCTACAATATTTTGCGCTACAATTCCTTCGTATAATTATGCTAAATTGCTAATGCAAATTTATGTAAAGTACTTTAGATAATAAATGTATAATTTATATAATTGTTACTTAATACATTATACAGGGTGATTTTGTTATCTGTGACCAAACTCTGAGCGGTGAATATGTAGGTCATACTGAACAACTTTTACTATACTGCTAACCCCG
The DNA here is from genome assembly GCF_963556715.1 of Cydia fagiglandana. Lineage (NCBI taxonomy): Eukaryota > Metazoa > Arthropoda > Insecta > Lepidoptera > Tortricidae > Cydia > Cydia fagiglandana. Next base: position 4,862,762 of record NC_085956.1, read on the forward strand.
TTATAGCGAAAAAAAATCTGCCATTTCGGTGAATCAGAGTCAATCTAATACCTTTAAACTTAGAGGATATCACCAACGGAGACGCCATGTGTATAATTTTCGGTACAAAATAGTCTGCCGTTTTTTGCGGGGGAGGGGCACATCAAATGTATTACGCAGGTACGTCGAATCATGTCAGATAAAGGTCAGTCCATACATGTGGTTGACCATTGGCCGCCTATTTTCGACAGAGGGGAACGCCTGTTAATGACCACTCCGTTTGGTTATATTCTCTATGCTTTTAAACGAGCAATTTTTGATTATAAGATTATAACACTGATTTACTCTTTCACGATTTTTACACTAATTCTTGTTTATACACGGTGTAACATGAGGAAGCCGAATAATTTTAACCACGCATTTCTGAGGTCAAAAGGAGTAAAAAATGTAATATAAGTTTACGTCAATTTCGCCAAAAAAATTTTTTTTTGTTTTGTTTTTTCAATTTTTTTGAATGTATTTGTACATACAAAATAAATGTTATTAGTAAACTTGTCACTTAAAATTGATTTTTACATTTTTTTTCGTAGAACCTACTTTTTGCAATCAATAAGGATATTTAGACTACGTCCCATAGCAGCAACATCACCATCAAAGAGGCCTTTTACACACACAACACAACACACAACAACAAAACAACAACAAAAACTAACAACACACAACACACACAACAAAAACTAACAATACAAACTAGTTTTTTTTTAATTAATCATATCTCTGAAACTAGGCGAATTACAAAAAAGTTTATAGGACTTTTTTGTTTCTAAATATGATCAGGAATACGCTGTTAAAATTATTCGGTTTACTCATGTTACACCGTGTATAAGTATATTATATATATATTTAGTGGATCTCGGAAACGGATCTAACGATTTCGTAGAAATTTGCTATATAGGTGTTACGGGGCCGATAAATCGATCTAGGTGTTATCTCTGAAAAAACGCGCATTTTTGAGTTTTTATATGTTTTCCGAGCAAAGCTAAATCTTCGAGATATGGTTTTCTATTGAACAGCTGATTTTTTTTCTCCAGTTTGGGGTAGGCCGTTAGTAAGTTGTTCAGTATGACCTACATATTCACACCTCAGAGTTTGGTCAGAGACAACAATGTCACCCTGTATATGTGGTGAAAAGGTTAACTTTTTCTACGTCATATCATTGCACTGGAATAATAAATGCTATTTTGTACAGTCGGCAGCAGAAGTTGCTAAGCGGGCGAGGTGTTCAGAATGATCTTGACACGACTTTATTGTTAAGAGAATAAGAGCGTGTCAAGGTAATTTTGAACACCTCGCCCGCTTATCAATTTCTGCTGCTGACTGTACGCAGATGGTTTACATCTGAATTTCTTATATGTATTTATTTTTAAAAGATGCGTGCTGCGTTACTCTATTAAAATATATCTTTTTTTTAAACGAAACATTACTTTTTATATTGTACATACAGTCGCCATCATTTATAACGAAGCGGCCAAGATGATCATAAATATCTGAACAAAGCCTCTATTATGATTAGGGCATGAAAACCGGTTTTTAATTGTATAGAAAACCGGTTATTAACCTAAATTTCACACAAATAAAGGCCGGGGTACATTCCCTAATTTGAAACGCCTTAAAGTACACGTTCAGATATTATTGAGCTCCTTGCCCGCTCCGATATATCTGATAGCAGTAAATCAAGAGGTTTCCAACCCTTTAAGAGGTCCCTTTTGAACTTTGAGGTGAGAAAATGTTTTTTTTTTTCTATGATGGCAAAGCCTAGGTCAAATATAATGTTAAAAAATGTTCATCATATGTGAGAATTAGAAATTTTTATCCGGGTCCAAATGGATGATAACCCGGATTCGGACACTACGTATTGAATCCAGATTTCAGTCTTTAAAAAATATTGACTCAACCTCTAGCCGCCCAGAGACCTATAAAAAGGTCTCCTGTTCCATTCTAATTTGAACTTTGTGTTGACAAAATAAAATTTCATTTTGCTTGGCAAGGTTTGAGGCATGGGCGGCTAGAGGTTAAAAAATATTGATTGCATTTTAAGATTGGTTGAATTTGGTTGTACCCAACCTTTGTTAAAAATATATACGTACTTATTTTATAGATCGATCAGCTATAGTGACCGTGTGCGTTGGAGGATCTGCCATCTTGTGGCTTGAATCGGAAACATATATGCACATGTACATTGCCAAAGCAAGTGCTACCATCTACCGTTCTCGTCGGTACGTTTCCTTGTGCATAGTAGGTTCTGCCATCTTGTGGGCTACATCGGAAGCATAAACGACAACGCCTCGCGCCAAAAATCTGACGGCTCCTATGCTGCCCCCTATAGTTCATGCACGGGGCCTATAGATGGCGGTCTTGTTTTATTAGCAGTGATCGGACTAATCGCAAAAACTATAAAAATCATTTATATCTTAAAATAGTACAAGATTTATTATACTCATATTATGTACACAGTATCTTAGTATTAGTATCCAGATTATACTCAAAAAACCGGGCAAGTGCGAGTCGGACTCGCGCACGAAGGGTTCCGTACCATAAAGCAAAAAAAAAACGGAAAAAATGCAAAAAGAAAACGGTCACCCATCCAAGTACTGACCCCGCCCGACGTTGCTTAACTTTGGTCAGAAATCACGTTTGTTGTATGGGAGCCCCATTTAAATCTTTATTTTATTCTGTTTTTAGTATTTGTTGTTATAGCGGCAACAGAAATACGTCATCTGTGAAAATTTCAACTGTCTAGCTATCACGGTTCGTGAGATACAGCCTGGTGACAGACGGACGGACGGACGGACGGACGGACGGACGGACGGACGGACGGACAGCGAAGTCTTAGTAATAGGGTCCCGTTTTACCTTTTGGGTACGGAACCCTAAAAACTGCGGTCCAAAATTGTTAAAAAAATTGTATCATGTTCCATACAATATTTATTTTTGCGATAAACTGTCCGAACTCTGTTTATTAGTCCAGGTATTTCTAAAGGCGTGTATCCATATTGCGCGGCAAACTATTGAACATTGGCTCGCGAGGCAGCCGCGCGCAATGGATACCGGGTTGGCTCGCGAGCCAACTATAGATGGTCAAGCAAATCATGTCAGTAGAAAAAGGCGCGAAATTCAAATTTTCTATGGGACGATATCCTAGCCTACATTTTTCAAATTTGCCGCCTTTTTCTACTGACAAGATCTGCTTGACCCAGTATAGATCAGATCGCGTTGGTTCGCGCAATGTTCGATAGTTTGCCGCGCAATATGGAGACATGCCTTAACAATATTTTGATGTACATACATATGTATTTAGTTATACATTAACGGCTTTCGCCCCGTGGCTGGTTTATACCAGATCTATTCCAATAAACTGTGTTCTATTTTATAATAAAGGATCTTGTAAATATGTTTTTTTTATTTCCCTCCCATTACCGTTTTTTCCTTTTTTTTAGAGCCTATATTGTGTCCCACTGCCGGGCAAAGGCCTTCCTAGACATCCAATCTTCCCGATTTACTGCAGCATCCGTCCAGTTGCTGAGAAATGCGTCCAGTGCCCTGTTTATCAAAAGCTTTTAACTTGTAATACAAGTGGAAGTCCCTTTCTAACAAAAGCTGTCAAAAAGGGACTTCCACTTGTATTACAAGTTACAAGCTTTTGATAAAGAGGGCACATAGGTCGTCCCGCCATCTCTTACGCTGCGTCTTACGTAAGCGGACAACTCGCGAACGCGACGCGGCGCGGCGCGGCGGGCCCAAGGCGTTCGCGTTCGCAACGAGATCGCCCACGTAGGACACTTCTAGAGGTATCAAAGCATTGATTCACCCCGCGACGCGTCGCTTCGCTTCGCGTGTTGTACGCCTACGCAGTACGCTGCGTTAGGCCGACCATGCCGGCGTTTACATTGCGGCACACACTCCGTGCCATTACCGTTAATTTACTATTTTATATTTTATTTCCAAATAAAACTTAATACCGGGTGTGACCTGTAATATGAGCAAAAAATTTAACTGTAGGCTGTACTCCTCATACTGACCAACATATGTTCAGCGACTTTTAAAAATAACTTGTGGCTTGATTTTTAATACCCTCTAAAATTTATTCTAAGACGCAATGTATTGCTAATTTTGTTATGTTTAAGGCGTGACAAGCAACGTCAATCACAATGTATGGCGTGGCGATGGCGTCCATTGAAGATAATATTTATTTTGTATGAAAAATAAAGAGTTAAAATACTTCATAATTTTTAAAAGTTGTAGAACAAAAGTGTCACCGTTTGAGGAGTACAATCTATGTTTTAATTATTTGCTCATGTTACAGGCCACACCCGGTATAAAATTAGGTAGGTACACCACAGTCGAATGAAAACTAAAAAAATATCACACCTAAAACTAATTATTATTACTTGAATCTAGCCAAGCTACAACTAGATACCTACTTAAAACTAAAAGAATAACAAATTATTAAGTATCTAACTGTAAAAAATCTCATAATCCACCAGCTTCCGGTAAACCCCGAAATTTTAGGCCAAAATATTATATTATAACTCTGTTGGTCGGTCCGCTGGGAAACGTCGGTAAATAAAGGTAATAAATAAATAAATTCACAATAAATAAATAAATAAATAATAAAGTTAAATTTAGTGCGTGCTGGTATCCGATGCCTTAACGCTCCCCAGCGATGGCGTTCAGCATCATGTAATAGGAGAATGATGTCTTCAGGACCTGAAAAATAAATGAAAAACGCGTACTTAATATAAATCTTCTATACAGGGTGATTCATGAGACGTGAGCAGGATTAATCCTGCACACTGAGTAACTGATAATTGATTGATCACCGTCGTATTTAGGTGAAACAACCACACTTTTTCCTATTTTTTAACTTTTTTGCGAAGGCAAATTTGATTCTCTACAATCATGGTCACCCTACAAGACCTAATTAATAAACATAAAACCTCTTTAACCGTAATGACAACATTATGATTACGAAGAAAATAAACTGTCAGACTTGAGTGAGATACGAGTTTTCAAAAGTAACCAGACCGTGATGACATTCAATTTGACACAGAATATCGGTAGTTTAGTATTCTAATTGTAGGGTGACCATGCATGTCGTAAATAAATTAATAACTTTTTTTTTCAACACAACTAGAAAATTAACGTTAACCTCACTAATACTGATACGAAACAGTTGCTTATAATTTACGAAATGCGCAGTGTTAGTCCTGCTCACGTCTCCTGAATCACCCTGTATATATAAATGCAAGTGTCCTGACTGACTGATTCATCAACGCAGAGCCGAAACTACAGAAGCCAGAAAGTTGAAATTTGCACACCAGATTGCATTTACAAAGTGTACAAGAGATAAGAAGCGATTTTGAGAAATTCAACCCCTAAGGGGGTTAAAAAGGGGATGAAAGTTTGTATGGGGTTAAAGTTTTCTTTTAAGCTAGGAATTTGAATCTTCGTAAAAAGATATATTATTAAAATACAAAAAAACTAATTTCAGCGTTTTTGAAAATTCATCCCCTAAGGTGGTGAAAAAGGGGTTGAAAGTTTGTATGGATATCAAAAAAAAATTCAAGTGGTGGACTTGAATCTTTGTATTTAGGGATATTATGAGAAGACAAGAAAAGTAATTTCAGCGTTTTGTAAAATTCATCCCCTAACAGGGTTAAAAAGGGGTTGAAAATTTTAATCCATTACAAATGCTTTGAAACTTCGTAGAAAGGCATAATAGCCGATTACAAAAAAAAGTGATTGCAACGTTTTTGGAAATTCAACCCCTAAGGGGGTTAGAAAGGGGATGAAAGTTCGTCTTCGGGTGCAAATTTTATTTTAAGTTAGGAACTTGAAATACAATTCAAATACAAGAAAACTAATTTTAGAAAATTCATCCCCCAAGGTGGTGAACAAGGGGTTGAAAATTTGTATGGATATCAAAAATTTTTTCGAGCGCGCTACTTGAATCTTTGTATTTGGAGATATTATTAGAAAACAATAAAAGTAATTTTAGCGTTTTGTAAAATTCATCCCCTCACAGGGTTGAAAAGGGGATGAAAGTTTGTATGGGGTTAAAGTTTTCTTTTGAGCTACGAATTTGAAACTTCGTTAAAAGATATATTATTAAAATACAAGAAAACTAATTTCAGCGTTTTTGAAAATTCAACCCTTAAGGTGGTGAAAAAGGGGTTGAAAGTTTGTATGGATTAGACGTGTGCGCCGATTAAAAAATGATCGGCGGCGGCGTTTGCCAAAAAATCGGCGGCGGCGGCGTGTTTTCGGCGTGAAATCGGCGTGACCTTGACTTTCAGGTTTCTTAAGAAAAATCATTAATTTGTTATTTTTCTTGAAAATTTGATCAATGCAGGTTGCTGGTCAGTCAAACTACGTATAGTTTGAATATGCTGTGAGTAAAATAGGGTTTGTAAATGAATATAGGATAGGTAATTGGCTTGCATTAAGAGGTTACCTGGTCCCAATGACCTTCGATCCGATCTGTAACTCTCCGTATTCTCAAGCTTTCCATGGCTTATCCTATTAAAATGCCGTACTTTAACAAAACAGAACTCCACATATCCTTGACATTTGCTAAACATAGTGGACTCCTTTTTAATGTTTTTTTTGTTGTACAAGCACCAGGCTCACTGAGACGTATCTTCTTTCTCGTGTTCTCATTGCTGAGGCTCTCGACCACATGTAATTTGTCTCCATTTCGTGCGGTTATAAGACTTATAAGCCATATGGACTGCACGGTGCAGACTGCCGCAAGCCGACCTCTTCATTTCATAACGTTCAACCATCTCACACATGCTCTAACTCGAGCACGTTTGCCATTCATTCGGCTTAACTCTTGTTCTCCACATCATGCGTTGGATAATATGTCCGAAGAACCTAAGGGCTAACCCATGGCATGTTGGGAAGAGATGAGTGGCGATATAGAGCTCTTTGAGAATGGAGGGGTTTGTTCTTCTAGCTGTCCAAGCAGCACTAGCAGCAGTCTTCGTTCGTTCGTTAACAGTTGACGGTGAATACTTAGGATGACTCAGTTACTTTAATTGGTGTGTCAAATAGTTTCTGCTACTGGCTATTCAGTTTCATTCAATTAATAATTGACGTATATTTGACAACAGTGACATAAATAATACAAAAAAAAACATATTGTAATCCAAAAACCAGTTTGAAATAGCTAATTAACAACACTCAAGGTCACGCCGATTTCACGCCGATCAAATGATCGGCGGCGGCGGCGTGGTCAAACGGCCCGGCGGCGGCGGCGCGCCGGCGCGGCGCACACGTCTAGTATGGATATCAAACATTTATTTCGAGTGTGGGACTTGAATCTTTGTATTTAGGGATATTATTAGAAGACAGGAAAAGTAATTTCAGCGTTTTGTAAAATTCATCCCCTAACAGGGTTAAAAAGGGGTTGAAAGTTTGTATCCATTACAAATGGTTTTGAAACTTCTTAGAAAGGCATAATAGCCGATTACAAAAAAAAAGTGATTGCAACGTTTTTTGAATTTCAACCCCTAAGGGGGTTAAAAAAGGGGATGGAAGTTCGTCTGCCGGTGCAAATTTTATTTTAAGCAAGGAACTTGAAACTTTGTAAAAACGTTTTAAATTAAAATACAAGAAAACTCATTTCAGCGTTTTTGAAAATTCATCCCCTAAGGTGGTGAAAAAGGGGTTGAAAGTTTGTATGGATATCAAACATTTTTTCGAGCGCGGGACTTGAATCTTTGTATTTGGGGATACTATTAGAAGACAATAAAAGTAATTTCAGCGTTTTGTAAAATTCATCCCCTAACAGGGTTAAAATGGGTTTCAAAGTTTAAATCCATTACAAATGCTTTGAAAATTCTTAGAAAGCCATAATAGCCGATTACAAAAAAAAAAGTAATTGCAACGTTCTTGGAAATTCAACCCCTAAGGGGGTTAAAAAGGGGATGAAAGTTCGTCTTCAGGTGCAAATTTTATTTGAAGCTAGGAACTTGAAACTTTGTAAAAAGGTATTATATTAAAATACAAGAAAACTAATTTCAGCGTTTTTGAAAATTCATCCCTATGGTGGTGAAAACGGGGTTGAAAGTTTGTATGGATATCATGCATTTTTTCGAGCGCGGGTTTTGAATCTTTGTATTTGGGTATATTATTAGAAGACAATAAAAGTGATTTCAGCGATTTGTAAAATTCATCCCCTAACAGGGTTAAAATGGGTTTCAAAGTTTAAATCCATTACAAATGCTTTGAAAATTCTTAGAAAGCCATAATAGCCGATTACAAAAAAAAAAGTAATTGCAACGTTCTTGGAAATTCAACCCCTAAGGGGGTTAAAAAGGGGATGAAAGTTCGTCTTCAGGTGCAAATTTTATTAGAAGCTAGGAACTTGAAACTTTGTAAAAAGGTATTATATTAAAATACAAGAAAACTAATTTCAGCGTTTTTGAAAATTCATCCCTATGGTGGTGAGAAAGGGTTGAAAGTTTGTATGGAGATCAGATATTTTGTGAGTGCGGAATGCGGAACTTGAATCTTTGTATAAGGGCATAGGTACCTATTATGAGAATACAAGAAAAGTAATTTCAGCAACCAACATCAAAATCCACTTGACTTAAAACTTCATACAACTTGCTAAAAAAGAAAAGTACTTAATTTCAACATTGCTTGGATATGAAAATTATAGGTACTAAAGATGTAAAATGTTGAAGATAAGATTCCACGCGGACGAAGTCGCGGGCAACAGCTAGTCATTTGATATTCACTAGCCGCTCTTCGGTGAAGGAAAAAATCGTGAAATCGTGAGGAAACAGGCCTATAGTTTCCCCTTTGGGTTGGAAGCGCAGATGGCAGTCGCTTTCGTAAAAACTAGTGCTTTTATTACGTCAATTCTTGGGATTAGTCGTCAAGTGGACCCCAGGCACAGAATAAATAATAGTACAGGGGTACAGAAGATTCACTCTGTAACAAAACGCGTTTGTTACGATTAGGACAGATATGACCGCTAGGTAGCGATAGCGCCACGCGCGGCCTATTAGCTAGCCACCAAAATTGGTGTGGGACGGATGTACTTGTAGCTACCTGTTGCAAAGCGACGAAATCGCGGAGTGAGCCACACCTGCCCCAGGGTCCCTTGAGACGGGTCAAAATGCCGGGATACCGCGAGGGAGAAGACATTGAGTTTAGAACAAACCGCGGCCATGGTCCTCAAGCCCACGGGTACCATCTTGGCGGCCTTGAGCGTGATGGGGGTCTGCGCCCTCTGCAGCAGGACCATCACAGTCTTGCGGTTGCTGGCGTCCATGCACTGCCACGGCATCGCGTACACGGCGTCAATCAGCTGCTCGCTCTGCCAATACGAGGTCACTTTCAGGATCAGTTCTAATGGCTCCTTTACACGATGGGCCAACGCCGGCCACTCCAAGGGACGCAGCCATGCGGTAGAATGAGATAGCAATATCACTTGCTCTCTCTCTAACGCATAAATGCGGCGTCCCTTGGAGTGGCCCGGTCGTGTAGAGCAGCGGTCCAACGTGCGGCCCGCGGGCCGCATGCGGCTCGTGAAACTGTCACTTGCGGCCCGAGTGCCGCCTTGGCTATTTTGTATGTAATAGTGACAAACGACAATGTCTCATAAAGTCATAAATATTAACAAAGTACGGCCCGCGTCACCTCCGTTAACTACTATGTGGCTGGCTGCTAAAAGGTTGCCGACCGCTGGTGTAGAGGAACCATAAAGAGGGCGCTTGCATCTGTCAAGAGGGCGCTGTTAATTTCATGTAAAGAGTGACAGTTCAGTATAGTATGAAAAAATAGTTCCAGTGAAATTCCGCAACATGGCGTGTGATCATAATATTCCTGGTCATACTTTAAAACATAGTTGATCAACTTCTTAATTTAATGAAATATGCCAAAATAATATCAAATCTTTTTGTGAGAGATGAGATTTATTAATTTTGTAAATTGTCACTGAGAATCAAAACTATAACAAAATTCAGCGCACTCATCAAACGTCCACTCAGAGAAAGACGTGGGGACAGCCACGGTAATTTAATTAGCGAATGCGTCAGTGTGACAGGTCATAGGTAATCATAATTTTATGAAAATGGGACTTTATAGGTCATGTCATGTCTCAATATAATAAGCAAGAGTATAATAAACGGATTCCACATTCGTCGGATGGATTCAAGTCGGACAATTAACACAAGAATTACCAATATTACTATTACCTTAGTACTTATCATTTCGAAAAGTATAGAAACTTGAATCAATTGTAGATGGATCCCGAAAGTTAACGGTCCGTATTTTGCCAGCGCGTCTGCCGTCAGAGAGGAAACCTCAAGCAATAATGTGCAGGTCAGGAGTTGCATCAGCAAATAAAATGCAAACAATTCCTCACTAAACGCGTCGGAGCACTTGTCCACAAACCTGTAATCAATTATACAATACTAAATAAATACTCTTTCATGAATACCTACCTTGATATTATTTACCAACATTTCCTCTACCAGTCACCAGAATCAAATAATACTGCCATATTACATTGTTTTATCGAAGTTAAAAGTTACCCTGTGACGCCTCCAAATGGGCCCCCCTTTCTGTGACGCACATGCTATAGCATTCGTCTTTGTATGGCAGTTCCCTTAGTAGCCCGGCAGGTGCGTCTGGGAGTAGAGTAGACACGTGCAATTTGGGTGAATTTCAATAAGAAAACAATGCAAATAATAGAGAAAGTTTAAAACAATTCAAGCGACGGGGGACTTATCGCTAAAAAGCGATCTCCTCCAGATAACCATCATTAACATCATTAGTTAAATTCTATGCTTTGACTGGTGGAAGGTAGAGACTGCCTAGCATTAAGTCCGCCTGTACGATTATATTTACTTTTATGTAATAAATAAAGATAAATTAAATAAATTTATCATTAGAGATTAACAGGCTACTGCAACTATTTCAAAACATACCATACCTGACAATGAGTCAAAAACATTTTGTACCTATGAGTTCAAGTTATTTTAAGACTTTCCTGTCGACATCGTAAAACTGAGCCAAATTTTCGTACTTTAATAATAATGGCATGAAGTCTTAAAGGGCCCACTGATTGACAGCCCGCCGGACGGTATCAGCCTGTCAGTTAGAACAAAATTTTGACAGTTCCGAACAACTTTAGAAAATGTACCCAAATCGTTATATTTCGTAATGTCCACAGAAAAAACTGATCCTCCTGAATCCTGACCTCCTTAGACCGTCTTAATCGTATTGAATAATATATTTCGTGTTAAATAATATTTTCCTGAAACTTACTTTATGATTAGTTTGTGGTGTTCGATGATTTCCTTTAATATCTCTCGGACTCTCATATTCTCTTCTGTCGAATACATGCCGTCCTTCGGAGTTATGCTTGACAAATTGTGCTTCAAAATTTTAAGATGCCCCCAAATTTGAAAGACAATAAGACAAAGTAGAAGGTCGAATACTACGACGCCAATTATAGTATTATAGGAGGTAGGAAGATTGAATAAGAAGAGTAACCAATAACCCTTTATGGTGGTATACACGTCTTCGGTGAAACAGTGGTAGTACACGGCTTGCTCAAAGGTGCGGTTGGCGGGCCGGTCCGGGCCGAACATTCCGTTGTTGTAGTTGTTGTACCACGGCATGAAAATGAACAGGGTTAAACCGCATATCATCTGACCGACCAAGTACAATGTGAATATCACTGATATGTTGTGGATCTGCGTATGCATCTAAACAGAATGCCAATATAACTATTTAATTTATTTTTTAATCGTATTAGACAATAAATATGATGAACTAGCTTTTGCCCGCGAGTTCGTCTGCGTGGAAATAGTTTCAGCAGTTAGAGTAAGTATAACGCCTGGATAATATATAATGGCAATAATTTTGAGCCTGTCATGCAGGAAATTATAAATGTTATAATTTTTTGAATAAAAAAATACAGCGTAATGTAATTTACTATTTTTTATATATTTAGCAGCTTACTGATACAAACCGAATTCCACGCGAGCGGAGCCGCGGGCACAGCTAGTAATACATATACTTAATTGCTTGCACTAGTTAACAGGGAATTCATTAATTTTCTCATTTCCAATGACAATCCCTCTTTTGGTGACTTCCGACATAAAAACTATCCTGATGTCCTTCCCCGGGACTCAAACTACCTCTGCCATGCCAAATTTTAACTAAATCCGTTCAGCGGTTTAAGCGTGAAGAGGTAACAGAACAGACACACTTTCGCATTTATAATATTAATATGGATTGCAAGTAACACATTCAATGACTCATGTCATTTTTTATCAGTCTGTAGGATCAAAAAAAAAACGGGCAAGTGCGAGTCGGACTCGCGCACGAAGGGTTCCGTACCATAATGCAAAAAAAGGCATATAAAAAACGGTCACCCATCCAAGTACTGACCCCGCCCGACGTTGCTTAACTTCGGTCAAAAATCACGTTTGTTGTATGGGGGCCCCACTTAAATCTTTATTTTATTCTGTTTTTAGTATTTGTTGTTATAGCGGCAACAGAAATACATCATCTGTGAAAATTTCAACTGTCTAGCTGTCACGGTTCGTGAGATACAACCTGGTGACAGACAGACGGACGGACGGACGGACGGACAGCAGAGTCTTAGTAATAGGGTCCCGTTTTACCCTTTGGGTACGGAACCCTAATTAAAAACTACCTAAACAGTTGGAGAAAGATGACTTATTTGGAGATATTAAGTTAAAGCCGACCACTGACTAACAGTCCGCCGGACGATATCGGCCGGTCAGTTGTTCGGAACTGTCAAATTTTTGTTCTAACTGACTGGCCAATATCGTCCGGCGGCCTGTTAGTCAGTGGTCGGACTGGTCGGCTTAAGACTTATAAAAGCAAAAGTTAAGCGATATGTACAAACAAACCTTCGAAGCGTACAGCGTCCGATTCTTGAAGTAAAACAGGTGGAATTCTAGTAAGTAATCCTTTATTATATCTCGATATTTAGCCGTCCGAGACATCAATAACCTTTGCTGGAATATATAAAATGAAATATTTATTATGCTGGTAGCTATAATAGTATAAATAATTGTCCAGGCGACGAAAAGAAGACACGAGTTAGACAAAAAAAAGCTACAGATGAAGTTCTAATAAGGCCTGATTCGAATTCAATCTGCCAAATTGAAAACCCTATTAATGGTACTGAAGCTAGCTGAATCAAGATTTGTTTTTCCATAATTTATTGAAAATTTGTTTAAAAATTGTTATTTATAAGTAAATTCATCATTTTCCATTTCTTCCCGCTCCTGTCGTTAGTTTTGTTGTATGCCCTCCATCATACATCCGACAGTGTTTTTTGACAGTTTCTTAGTTTGAGTCCTATCAAGAACAATGTTTATTTTGAAATATTATATTGCATATAGTTTTTGTTGTTTTAACGAACTAATTCCTTGGACACTCCACTCCATACCGTTCAATAGGTCAATACTGTGGGACTTTGTTGAATCAAGTTTTTTGGTCCGATTTCGAGGGTACTGGCTTAAGCATGCTGATTGCCTCATAAACATCGTGGATCATCTCCAAATATTATCAAAGTAATATTGGAAATCCGCATTATTAAACTAAAGCTGCGAACCGTTTCTTTTAGTGATGTTGGTGTCGATTTCTCTGTCGAAAAGTAACCAATGCCCGGTAACTGACACCACATCGACGAAATTCCTGATACGCCAGATATTTGAAGATATGTCTAGATCCTCATTGTTTCATGGATATTGCAATGAAATTACCTTTCAGTATTGGTATAGTATTAGGTAACAGGTTATGTTGGAAATTAGTTATGTGCAAGTTTCTTCCATACTTATCAAGTTTTTGACAGCAATTTGGCGCCTAATTAAAAAGACGGCGGCGTTTATTTGATTTTTTTGATCATCTTAGAATTGATAAAAAAAAAATTTTTTGGTATAATAATTTTGTGATTCTGATAATTATAATGTCGTAGTGTATATATAAAGTAAGCTAGAAAATATCCAAGAAAAATCACTCTGAATTTGTCAAATTTGTTTCGAATCAGGCCTTAGAAGAATTACAATCAGAAATAAATAAACCGTTTAGACGACAACGGTTTCACTCACTTGAATTTTTAGTCGCTATTGGCGACATGTTTTGGGCCCTTTGGGGTTTGCAGTCGCCGCGAGCACTCGAGCCTGAGGAAGGACCCCCGACGAGCCCGAAACATGTCGCCAATAGCGGCTAAAAATTCAAGTGAGTGAAACCGTTCTCGTCTAAACAGTTTAAAATCTCACGAAAGTTTAATACAGAAATAAATACTAAGTTTTGACTTTAAAACTTAGTTCTTAAACACTTACCAAAAACAATAATTTCAAAAATATGCACAATAACACGTGCCCGGCATCGAAAAACGAAATCGTCTCTCTCCTGTACCAGATGTAGGCTGCACCCAAAATGAGAAAAACTATGGCGACCAAGATCAACAGCATATTATACATGGACAGTATAAAGTCAAGCCGACGCCGGCCGAAATGCCTGTATGGCCAACAGCCGATGGAGCTTAACATGAAACTCAGCATGCTGATGTACTTGAAATCGAGGGGCGACGTTGCGTCACTGAAAAACAAAAATATCTAAGGTCACTGTAGATTTAAAAGTTTTAAAACTTATGTTCTAAGGGGCCCACTGATTAACAGTCCGCCGGACGGTATCGGCCTGTCAGTTAGAACAAAATTTTGACAGTTCGGAATAACTGACAGGCCGATACCGTCCGGCGGACTGTTAATCAGTGGGCCCCTGGATAAGGAAGCCATGCTGAAGTAAGATTGACATAAATTTGCAAACTATCACAGTTTAATTGTAGTTCCCGACGCAAAACGAGGGGTGTTTTATGCTTGATGCTAATGCCTGACTGAGACATTGTAGCTCTCCAACGGATGGACCGATTTCGATGAGGTTCTTTTACGTGAAAACGAGTTTGCTTGCGGACGTTCATGTCTATGTTTGATTAATAAAAATAGATCCAGCAGTTTGAAGAGTATCCGCTCTTTTCCCAAATAATGTAATGCATTTTTGGCAAAAAATATTTTTTTTCAGCGTGATGCGTTTTTAAATTTAATAGGTATCGCTTCACTCTTTTGACAATATTTCTAAATGTTCAAGAAAATAATTGTTGGAAATAATCATGTTGCGGATTTTAATTTCCTTACATGATTGTTAATTAGATAACACAAGCAGTCCTGTTTATTTAATAAATACTTAAAATCAAAGCTTAATGACGATGTCTTTGATGGTCTGATTTAAAAACCGTAGCGGTTTTGATTCGCCGGGTAAAGGGTAACAAATTACTAAATATTTATGTAAATGTCAACAAAAAGAATAAAGAGTATAAAATTAGTATAAAAATAAAATGAACTACAATTAGGATAACTAAAGCTAAAAAAGAGGCCTTGGTCCTTACCATCACGCAGGCAGCGTTCCCGCGCTGGATTGCTATGGCCAATCTTTGCGCGAGAAAGCTGCCTGCGCAAGGGTCACCTGTGGCCTGCCTAACGCTGCGTCTTACGTAAGCGAACAACTCGCGAACGCGACGCGGCACGGCACGGCGCGGCGGGCCCAAGACGTTCGCGTTTGCAACGAGATCGCCCACGTAGGACACTTCTAAGTATAGGTATCAAAGGATTGATTCACCCCGCGCCGCATCGCTTCGTTTCGCGTTCGCGTGTTGTTCGCAGCCTACGTAGTACGCTGCGTTAGGCGTTTGCTGAGCGCCTAAATGATTTTAGGTCAACTACTCAACTTTAGCTAGCGAGCGCTGGTGGCCTAGCGGTAAGAGCGTGCAACTTGCAATCCGGAGGTCGCGGGTTCAAACCCCGGCTCGTACCAATGAGTTTTTCGGAACTTATGTACGAAATATCATTTGATATTTACCAGTCGCTTTTCGGTGAAGGAAAACATCGTGAGGAAACCTGCATACACCTGCGAAGAAATTCAAAGGTGTATGTGAAGTCCCCAATCCGCATTGGGCTAGCGTGGGGACTATAGCCCAAGCCCTCTCGCGCTCGAGAGGAGGCCTGTGCCCAGCAGTGGGACGTATATAGGCTGAGATGATGATGATGATGATGACTCAACTTTATGAACCAAATATTTCATAGCAATTTAGTGCAAGATTTTATCTGTAAAAGTGTCAAATTAAATATGTATTTAAATGTATTAACATTTAAATATTTAATTTTTTTTTTAATTTTTTGTTATATAAAAAACACATACATAAACAGTAACAAAAATTTCGCCAAACTGTACAACAGTTTGTTGGCGGTGCGCTCTTATATTTTATCTTAAATCAACAGTTAACAAACTCAAATAGAAATAGAAGTGCACAGAAAGCAAACAAGTATAACTAGATACCAGCAGTTCACCTCGATTTAACTACACTATAAGTAATAATAATGCTATGTACTGTACCTATACCTATACTAACAGTGGTTTTTAGAATAATTATTTAACAATATTTCTTTAAGCTTCGCCTTAAGACTACCTATTTTTACACGACTGCCCAAACAAAAAGAGTGTATTGTTTTCAGCGTTCATGTTTGTATGTATGTGAGTTTCTTTATTCCACCATAACTTCTGAATGCCTTGACCGATTTAGATAAATGATATATCATTAGAATCCTTACGTCATCCCGACTAACATAGGCTATGTGACGTCATAATAAAATCAATATGGCGGACATAATACATGATATTGCGTGATGTTTAGAAAAAAATGTGAATAGAATTGTAGGTACTTGCCTACTAATTCAACCCGACTGCAAATAAAAAAAAAAACAAATTTTGATTTTACACGTGCATAGGTAGGTACATACCAACCTCGATCATTTCTTCTTAACTTTAGAATCCCTCATACTAAGAGTGTCAGGCATAGATAGCCCGACGTATGTGGCACGATGTATGCGTTCCAAAACCGGGCGAAGAAGGCGCCCTCATACTTAAAGCGTCGGGCGTAGCCCGACCTACGTGGCGCGCCGAACGTGTACCAAACCCACTCAGAGTGTCGGGCGTAGGTAGCCCGACGTATGTGGCACGATGTATGCGTTCCAAAACCGGGCGCCGAAGGCGCCCTCATACTTAAAGCGTCGGGCGTAGCCCGACCTACGTGGCGCGCCCAACGCGTACCAAACCCGGCGCCCGGTAGCCCGACGTACGTTGCGCGCTGTACGCTTACCAATCTCGGGCGCCCCCGGCGCCCTCATACTTAAAGCGTCGGGCGTAGCCCAACGTACGTGGCGCGCTGTATGCATTCCAAAACCGGGCGCCTTCGGCGCCCTCATACTAAGAGTGTCAGGCGTAGGTAGCCCGACGTATGTGGTGCGCCGTACCCATACTAAGAGTGTCGGGCGTAGGTAGCCCGACGTACGTGGCGCGCTGCACGCGGTGCAGAGCTAGCTGCCTTCGACTTTCTCTTACTAAAAGTGTCGGGCTTAGCCCGACGTGCGTGTCGCGTTGTGCGCATACAAAAGCCGGGCGCCTTCGGCGCCCTCATACTAAAAGAGTCGAGCGTAGCCCAACGTACGTGGCACGCTGCACGCGGTCCAAAATTATGAGTCTTTATTGTGGACCTTCAAACCCTCATGGCCATTGTAATTAAAAATGTCTTCTTCTTTTTAAGAAGTTAAGAAGCTATATTAAAAAATGTCGAATATCCCAAATTGTGAACACATCCACATATTATCCACAGAAAAGACGCCCGGACGTATTCCGGGACGGTGAGCTTAATTAAAAGGCCCCAGGAGCTAATATCCACATAAAAAAAAACTTCGTGGACAAACTAAATGGCCGGGGGAACTCTATATACCTATAAATCATAGTTTTATACTTAGTATTTTTCACTAAAATGTTTAAAATAAAATTAATTAATTAAAAAATTAAAAACACGACTGCTGCATTTTAAAGCGAACTGAAAAGCTAAAAATAATGTTCATATGTTAGTTACATAACTTTATAAATCTAAATTGGAATGTAAATATACACTCACGGTCATTCACAGTAAATACAAAGGGCTATGCGCATTTATGGCCGTGACGTAGGTACGTGTACATTTACTTTCTATTGCAGTCGGGGGACTTTTTTAATGAGATGCACTTAGGCACAGGCACACCAAGGTCCCCCGACTGTAATTGAAATTAAATGTACACGTACCTACGTCACGGCCATAAATGCGCATAGCCCTTTGTATTTACTGTGAATGACCGTGAGTGTATATTTACATTCCAATTTAGATTTATAAAGTTATGTAACTAACATATGAACATTATTTTTAGCTTTTCAGTTCGCTTTAAAATGCAGCAGTCGTGTTTTTAATTTTTTAATTAATTAATTAATTTATTTTTTTCCAGTAAGAGAGGGTAAGTTTCCAGTAATTTCTCCTCTTTATTTTATTTATTCCTAAAATTATTTAGGAATAAATAAATACGGCTTATAGGTTCAGTTCGACATGAAAAGTAGAAATAAAATAAAATGGAACTAAACAATTTCCATACAAAATTGTTGCCATGTTTAAGCATTTTACTTCACAAATTTTGACAGTTACGAAGAAAGTGGCGCCCTCATTTATTTTCTACTATGTTATGTCGCACTGTACTCTATATATACTTGGTCAAGCAGATCTTGTCAGTAGATAAAGGCGGCAAATTTGAAAAATGTAGGCGCGAAGGGATAGTGTCATAGAAAATTTGAATTTCGCGCCTTTTTCTACTGACAAGATTTGCTTGACCATCTATAGTTGTGTTTGCTCAGAGCAAAAAAAGGCCAACCTCGGCGTTGCATGAACAAGAGATTTCCTTTGGCAGGATTGGTCCTTAGGACCCAAGGATGGATTTAAGAAGTGGAGCCACCCAGATTTTTGATGCAGGTGGGGGTGGGGGGGTTTTAAGCGTCTGCGACGTTTGAGGTTAATAATTCTTTAAGTTTAGGTTCTAAGTCAAGTTTAGTATCATTTTCAACTAAATCAAAGATGTAGACATAGATTTCATCGAAATCGGTTCAGCGTTTATTGATTTCCCATACAATCCTACACCTTACTTTTCATTTTTATTTAAGGTATTTTTTTGGAATAAAAACTATCCTATGTTCTTCCCGGGACTCAAACTATCTCTATACCAAATTTTATCTAAATCGGTTCAGCGGTTATTGAATCACCATACAAATTTCCTCCTCCCTTTTCACACCCTTAAGGGATGATTTTTGAGATTAAAAGTATGCTATGTTATTCCCTGGGATTCAAACTATCTCTGTACCAAATTTTAACTAAATTGGTTCAGCAGTTTAGTTAAAATTTGTCAGCGTGAAGAGGAATTTAAAAAAAGTATTTTTTTCATATTTTATGTGTTTTTACTTCGGAATGGTGTCATTATGATATCAGAAATGAATTCGGCACCCCCGATTTATACGGAAACGATACCAAACTTGACCTAGTAGCTTAAATGATACAGATATCAAGATCAAGTTGAGAGCCCCCCCCCCCCCACCCCCGCCCCCAAAAAATTACATCATAAATCTCGGTGGCTCCACTTCTTGAATCCATCCCTGGGTCCTAAGGACCAATCCTGCCAAAGGAAATTTCTTGTTCATGCAACGCCGTATGTTAGGCCCAGCGCCATCCGCTAATACTGTCAAGCAAATCTTGTCAGTATATATAGGCAACAAATAAAAAAAACCAGGCGCGAAGGGTTATCTTCCCATAGAAAATTTAAATTTCGCGCCTTTTTCTACAGACAAGATTTGCTTGACCAAAATTTACATTTTATTATGTTATTAATTTTAAAATAAGTAGGTAAGTATCTTACCGGTCTTCAAATCGTCTTTTCAGAGAATAAAAAACTTGTGTGTGCAACATGACGCACTAAAAAATAAAATTTTGTAAGTATGACAATGATAAAAAGATAATTATGACGTGATGCATGCAACACGTAAAAATAATCAACGGTTTAATAAAGATTAAGGTTTTATAGCCTCGTTTTTAGCTAGTTAATACAAGTTAGGCGCTAAATTCGGGCGCTAAAAGGAGCTTTTTCTAAATTTCCGAGTTGACATAATTTTAATTAAATATCGAAATATTTTATTAATGTTTTTTTTTAACCTGATGAATGCTGAGTAATCCTTCCTCTGTTCACCGCAAATTTAAAGCATTTGTTTCTTTCACATGTTTAAGCACACCTACACGTGGCTAATTAACCCTACCGACCTATTTCTAAAATAATACTTTATTAGCAATCCGCTAATAAACTACATATTATGTATAAAGGTTTCATAGCGAAAATAGTGCTGGGATAAATAGATAAATTGTTTATACGACAACGGTTTCACTCACTTGAATTTTTAGTCGCTATTGGAGTGTGACACCGTTGTCGTATAAACAATTTTAAATATGTCTTACGAAAGTTTAATATCGATTAAACAGATATATTTGTTATAAGGTAAGGCGAACAGTATGAGGATTCAAGTGTTTGTCTTGCCCCGGTAATAGTCTTACCCTACCTTACCTTAGATCGGTATTTGGTATATAAGTAGGTATCTAATATGAAAGGAAATATTAATACCTACTTAACAACACTTTAAACTCTCGTGTTATGTAGGTATACCGCGAATTTAAGGTAGAAAAAATGAAATCATATCGCGGTAGACCCGTTCGGGTAATTCATTATGAATACTTTAACTATTCAAAATTTACTGACACAAGTATGTATTCAGTGCACGATATATGCACCACCGTTATAACTTTATATGCGAGCTAGTCAGATTTCTATTCTAGTTCGTTGGTAGAGTCAGGCGGAGAAAAGTCTGCAGCGCTTTTGATAGGCCACGCAGTGCAAGTGTCATTTTAGATAGATAGATAGATAGATAATATTTATTTCTGATTGAAAATTTACATGTATTCCTTAAAAATAGCAGAAATTCACAAAAAGATCGTCAAGTGTATACAAACAAAATTTAAAGAATAATAAAAAAGAATAGTAAATTATGAATCAGTAATGTCAAAAATAAAATAGAAATCAAAATTAAAATGTTGTAAAACTTATAAAACTAAAATCTAAAACTATTTGGTATATAATACTAGGGCTTACCTAGGTAATATAATGTCAAGTTCCATAAATAAAATGTCAAAAATCAATACAAAAAAAAAAAAAACAATAATTCAAATTTATGTCAAGTAATTTTTTTTTATATTTGTATTGTTCACTGTACTCTTTGACAGAGTACAGCGATGTCGTTAATAATAGTTCTTTGAGTCGGCGATCAAAATAGTCTTTAAAAATCAAACATTTCACATTTTTCCCGCGCCGTGCGTTGTTGTCGCGTATATGCCTACACGATTATTGATGATATATTGTTGTCAAGCACTAGTTATTGGCTATTACCATTAATATTCCTAGTGATTACGCTTACCCTGTAATAGGCATTGCAATGGGATAATGAGCTAATTTCATTGATAATTGGTTGAAGAAATACATCAAAGAGCGCCCCGCGTAAATTAATATCGAATTTTCGCGGCGAGGTCTCAGGGTGCTTAGCCAACTTGACAATCACTTGCGCTACTCGCGCTTTGTCTCTCTATCACTCTTCGCAACGATTGTCACGTTGGCTAGGCACTCTGGAGAGCGAAATTATTCCATGTATTTACCTCTTTATGGCACACATCAATAATCATCTGAGTCATGGGTGTTTTGTATTTAAGTATTTATAAATATGTATATTGTATCGTTGTCTAATTACAGTAATTACCCACAACATAAGCCTTATTGAGCTTACTGTGGGACTTAGATAATTTGTGTAATATGTGGCGTTCCACGGAAAAAGGTACCTTAAGGCGGCCGGCGCTTACGTCGCATAGCACCGCAATAATATTGGAGCGGCGTTAATAATAGCGTAAGCGCCAGCCGCCGTAAGGTACCTTTACCCGTGGGACGTCACATATTGTCCTATAATATTTATATTTATTTATTTATTTATCAATAAGGAAAATTATTCAAATAACAATATTAAAGGTAGAGGTAACATAATCAGCTATAAGACATATAGCTAAAGAGCTCTATCTCTTCCCTTTGGGTAGTGGATTAACTGGAACAGAATCCGAATTCAGTTGCTAAAACTATGTAATTCAATTAGATTTTCATTTTTCAGTAGACATGTGTAAGTAATGCTCGTAATATCACAAATGAGATATCTCTCGAACACGTAATATGGCATTACGTATCTCTCCGCGAAATCAACCAGTACTTCAAACATCACGCATCACGCGAGCTGCACCGAGCGCGCGAGCGCCAACGACCGGCCGAAGCGCGCGAAATGGATTCAATTCCAAATACATTGACTCGCCGATATGAACGGTCAGTTCAAGTTTACGCACGGAGCGCGTAATCTGTAATGTCACTTGTGATAGTGTCATGTTTGTTCGCCATGCCATGCCATCATTGCTTTGTTATCTCGCTCGCACTCGTACTCAGTGCTCGCTCGCTCTCGCTCTGCGATGCTTTCGGCTATCTTCGGAACCATTCGGATAGGTCCGCTCGGCTGATCGCCGCGGTTTAAGTTGTCACTCACTAATATTTTTACGAATATGATTTTCTGCAATAGATTTAAAACTCTAATGCGTCCGCGTAGAGCTTAAAATGTTTTCTTAAAATACAAGAAGGACGCGGTCAAATGGAGTAATTTAATTTGCGATTTTGAATTTGACGAAAACCGTTTATTAATTATTATTGTTGTGAAATGTTTGATAGTTTGCTTGACTTTCGCGGTTCGCGGCAATTGTTTATCCTTTAATTTAATTGTGAATTAGTGCATATCGAGACTGACTGTAGAAATTCGAGTTGTTTATAAAGACTGATTGAATTAAATTGCAAATACGAGTATAGTTAAATTAAATTGTGAAAAGTGTAAATAATAGTTTCGTTAAGGCAATATTCTGATAATGTATTAGTGCTGGTGAGTAATCGCTTTTTTACGGACTATTGGTGACTTTAACTTGATTGACCTATTTAAAAAAATGGCTATAAACGAACTACTTTACGGGGACAGAACCAAAGCGAGCAAAATGTACGCATTGTTATAGAATACTCGCCATATCGGGAAGCTCCATAGGCAATTATCTACCTCCGAAACTTACATACATATTACATAATTACATTATTTTATAATTTATAAGAACTAACAAAAAATCTTTCACATAAAGGTGACAAAACGCAACGCGTAATAAATAGATCGATCGCCGATACGGATCCGAGACGCCCTAGAATCACTAGAGTGCTGTATGCGCTGTAAGAGATAGCTGTAATGTGGCCGTCTCGCGCGCGCCCGAGCGCTGTTTCACGTTCGGGTCATGTTTCGAGTGATGAGTGATGTGATATCTCAGTGTACCATTACGTGTTCGGAAAAGTGACGTGATATAGCATCACTTTTCGAAGCACTGTTTCGCGCATGTCTATTTTTCAGTATGCAAAAATCTCTTCTCTTGCCTCTTCCGACTGAAATTTAAATAAAAAGTTCATATTGACAAAGGTGACTAAAGGCTGGCGTCCACTAGACTCGCTGAGGCGAATCGAATCGAATCGCAATACCTAATTTGCCTCCTATATTTTCTATGCAACTGCGTCCATTGACGAATAGCCGCGGCGCGCCGATTCGACTCTCCGCGCGTATTGCTCGTCAGGCGAATTTCTGCGGCTACGCGTTTCGACTCGACTCGGCGAGTCTAGTGGACGCCAGCCTTTACACGATTTTCACTCACATTTTAAACTAAAATAGGACATAATTGCGTGCAATGTCACGTTCGAAACGTCAGGCCAAATAATAAACACGCACGCGCTTAACTGCCGTATTCGAACTTCAAGATATTCACAAGAGATGACACGTACTAGATCCATTCTAGATACGTTATAGTTTAGATATCAACTAGTTCTCTTTTGCAGCGCAATTCGGGCAACCAATGTCACTTTTACATTAGATAGAGTAAGATATCTATTAGACGTGAATTGGATCTCTAAGTCGTATCCTGTGGAAATCGTTTATGAGTATCTCCAGAATCGCGCAAATGTCAAATATGACAGGTTAGATCTTAAACATATCGTTATCGTATCTTGGTGATGTCTAAAAGATATCTAATAGATGTCTATTTCAAAATTCGAATCGGGCCCTAAGTCTTAAGTAGGTAGTCTTAAGGATGACTCACGTTAGACCGGGCCGTGTCCGGACCGGAGCTTCCGGCGTATACTTTTCTATGGAAAGCATGACGTCATCGCCTGTCATGTCATAGAAAAGTAAGCACCGGAAGCTCCGGCCCGGACACGGCTCGGTCTAACGTGAATAGTCCTTTAAGTGACAATCTGGATAGAACAATTCAAAAATATTTTTATTGGCTGTTTATACTAACCACTCTGAGTAAAAAAAGAAAATAATAAGTAGGTGAGTTTTGAGTAAAACAAGTTAAGAAATCGCTCATTTATATATTAATCAACATTTATTACCTAATTTCTAATTAGGTGCACTTGGGCACGTTCCACAACCAATATCAGAACATTTAGAACGCAAAACCACGTGCTAGTATTGACAATGTTATCAACAACTCATTACACTTAAGTTTTCAAACATGTATTTATAAATGGTATAGTTTTCACGTTAAAAGTAGTTTTTACACGTCCGTCAGAAGAATCTGACGTTCATGAAAACAAGTGGTTTGAATATTCACGTTGTCTCTGACATCATCAGATCATTTTTTTAAGATGTCTCCCATCAGTATATTCGCTCTCTGTATCGCTTGCCTCATACAGGTAAACATTATTGATTAAGTACTTATTTACATATTCATTTAATTATAATTCTAAAGGGGCTTAAGAATGCTGGTCCAGCTGAATCCAGCTCGCTAACAATCATAGTTTTCGAGAAATCTTCATTGTCACAACTCCCCTCTGTCACAACCCACCTTGGTCTCCCCTACTACATCGATGTGCGCACTCAAATGCCGGGTGCCTTCGGCGTATCCATAATAAAACAGTCGGGAGTAGCCCGAAATAAGGAGCGCGCTGACCGCGCTCCAATGCCGGGCGCCGGGCGCTCCTATACTCAACGAGTGAAATACGGCGTTTCGTGAACCCATTCCCATCATTCATTCCCTTCGGCAGGATTGGTCCTAGGACCCAACGATTAATTTATAAGAAGTGGAACAGTGAATAAAAATTGCCTTTTTCCCACAGGCCAATTATTGTGAGGCACGGAGGACCTATACCGTGATCAACGGACCAGCTGTTTATCCGAGCAACTTGGTCTACATACCGGTACCTACTTTTGATTTTGCCTTTTTTTGTTGATTAATAATATAATATACGTGTGCTAAATCAGGACATGAAAAGTAAGATGTTTATTAAGTATGTACCTACTAAAGAATATTACCTTAAAAGGCTGGATGTTACACTGGTTACACATAACATAACACCAAACCTCTTTACTTTACTCTTTAATTAACTTAGTAATAGAGGATTTTTACTGAGAATATGCATAAATATACATTGATAAACTTTAATAATAAACATCACTTTAGTATTCGTGCCCCGTATTAGAGTGACATTCCATTTCCAACTGCAGCTGCATTTTCATTTTACTATGGAAATTGACAGTGACAGCGACGCTCCATAGTAAAATGAACAGTATTGCAGCTGCAGTTGGAAATGGAATGTCACTTTTAGCATTATTTCAACCAAAACCGTCAATGTTGACACTGACAGATTGTCATCGTACCGCAGTGATGCTGATCTCTTAAATATATAGAAGCATTGTTCGTATTGGGCCGTCACGGACCAAAGCTGTTTATACGGATCCAGCTATACCTTACCTATCAGTTACGACAGCTACAGTCTCAGCGACTACAGCATTAGCTACCCTAGCGTCTGCTGCAGCTGCCCCAGTTACGTCACACCTAGCTCAGTCAGCGTCACACCTAGCTCAGTCAGCGTCACACCTAGCTCAATCAGCGTCACACCTAGCTCAGTCAGCGTCACTCCTAGCAGCTACGGAGGGGAAGGTTCTGGAGCAGTGCGCGTGACCGGTACCATCGACGCGTGCGGCACCACCTGCGTGTCGGGCTCCGTGCCTGTACTCGGCGCCGCGAGTTTCCGCGGCTGCGCGCCTGCTTGCGGTTCCGTCTCCATCAAAGGACAATGCGAATGCGATTGCTGCTAAAATATTTCGCGTTTGCTTCCTTGCTTTTTTTTTAAAGGATGACTCACGCAGAACAGTCCATAGGGCCTAGCGAAATGCCAATAATTTACGCTCCGTAGCGCGTAATTGTCACTGTCGCGCTAATATGTAACAGTGATAGAGGGACACAAAGCGTTTCGTTGTCGTAGCGTAAGCGATTGTCACCTTGGCTAGGTACCCAAGTCCGTGCCGAGGCGTCCGACACTTCAGTTTTCCAAAGAAAGCATCACGTGATTAGCGATGACCCTTCATAGAAACTGAAGTGTCAGAAGCCTCGGCCCTGATTTCTAACGTGAGTCATCTTTATAACACGTGTACTAAGACTGATTTAAGTGACTTTGATATTTTAGTCGTCATATTATATGCTGATTTGCGAAAATCATATACGAGTAAGTAATAAGTGTTTTTTTAGGGTTCCGTACCCAAAGGGTAAAACGGGACCCTATTACTAAGACTCCGCTGTCCGTCCGTCCGTCCGTCTGTCACCAGGCTGTATCTCACAAACCGTGATAGCTAATACAGTTGTATTTCTGTTGCCGCTATAACCACAAACACTAAAAAGTACGGAACCCTCGGTGGGCGAGTCCGATTCGCACTTGTCCGCTTTTTATTCTTTGTATGTCCTTGATGTTGTTATAAGTAAGTAATTACTACGAAAAATAATCAACATACTTACTGTTAACAATAAAGCATGACTCACGACCTAGACCGATCCGGGGCTGGGCCGCTGGACTTCGTTTTCTATAGAAAGCACCACGTGATCACCGATCAGCCGTCATAAAAATGACATGTTGGATATCCGACCAATTATCTGTTAAATTACTTATCTCATTATTCCACTGCCATGTCTCAATTACAGAGTAGGCACATAATCACTATAAAATATAAATGTTATTATCGGTAACAACTAGTGCTTGACAACAATACAGTGTGTAACCATGAGTTACCATTATTTTGTAACAACTTGTTTTTACCATGGTGCAATAAACGATATTCTATTCTATTCTAACTCACATTTATAGACGGGTCTATCGAGAATTTTTTTTATTAACTTTAAATACCGACACACAGGTTTCACTGGTCGTGGTCACGGCTAACTATATGAAATGAAATGACAGTTAACTGCGACCACGACCAGTGAAACCTGTGTCGAAACGTCGGTTTTTAATGTTAATAAAATAAATTCTCGATAGACCCGTCTATAAATGTGAGTTAATTATAGTTCGTTTTTTTGCATTAGAAAGAACTTGAAAGAAGGTAAGCGACCTTGACAAGTCTTTTAATTGAAAAACGCTTTTTAAAAATCAGTAACTATTACTTATGAAAGCAGAAGAATATAAATGATCGTATTGTTACATATTAGACATGCGCGAAACAGTGCTTCGAAAAGTGATGCTATATCACGTCACTTTTCCGAACACGTAATGGTACACTGAGATATCACATCACTCATCACTCGAAACATGACCCGAACGTGAAACAGCGCTCGGGCGCGCGCGAGACGGCCACATTACAGCTATCTCTTACAGCGCATACAGCACTCTAGTGATTCTAGGGCGTCTCGGATCCGTATCGGCGATCGATCTATTTATTACGCGTTGCGTTTTGTCACCTTTATGTGAAAGATTTTTTGTTAGTTCTTATAAATTATAAAATAATGTAATTATGTAATATGTATGTAAGTTTCGGAGGTAGATAATTGCCTATGGAGCTTCCCGATATGGCGAGTATTCTATAACAATGCGTACATTTTGCTCGCTTTGGTTCTGTCCCCGTAAAGTAGTTCGTTTATAGCCATTTTTTTAAATAGGTCAATCAAGTTAAAGTCACCAATAGTCCGTAAAAAAGCGATTACTCACCAGCACTAATACATTATCAGAATATTGCCTTAACGAAACTATTATTTACACTTTTCACAATTTAATTTAACTATACTCGTATTTGCAATTTAATTCAATCAGTCTTTATAAACAACTCGAATTTCTACAGTCAGTCTCGATATGCACTAATTCACAATTAAATTAAAGGATAAACAATTGCCGCGAACCGCGAAAGTCAAGCAAACTATCAAACATTTCACAACAATAATAATTAATAAACGGTTTTCGTCAAATTCAAAATCGCAAATTAAATTACTCCATTTGACCGCGTCCTTCTTGTATTATAAGAAAACATTTTAAGCTCTACGCGGACGCATTAGAGTTTTAAATCTATTGCAGAAAATCATATTCGTAAAAATATTAGTGAGTGACAACTTAAACCGCGGCGATCAGCCGAGCGGACCTATCCGAATGGTTCCGAAGATAGCCGAAAGCATCGCAGAGCGAGAGCGAGCGAGCACTGAGTACGAGTGCGAGCGAGATAACAAAGCAATGATGGCATGGCATGGCGAACAAACATGACACTATCACAAGTGACATTACAGATTACGCGCTCCGTGCGTAAACTTGAACTGACCGTTCATATCGGCGAGTCAATGTATTTGGAATTGAATCCATTTCGCGCGCTTCGGCCGGTCGTTGGCGCTCGCGCGCTCGGTGCAGCTCGCGTGATGCGTGATGTTTGAAGTACTGGTTGATTTCGCGGAGAGATACGTAATGCCATATTACGTGTTCGAGAGATATCTCATTTGTGATATTACGAGCATTACTTACACATGTCTATTACATATTTGCCGTAACTAATGTTTAAAATGTGTTTTTCAATTAAAAGACACATCAAGATTGTTTACCTTATTTCTAATGCTAAAAATATTATAATACAGTGTGTAAATCCAATACTTTACTTTTACTTTTTCCTAATCAGTACACGATACCGACTATGCCCTTAAACGGACCGCCACTATTTTTGTTACCCCTTGTATATTTATTTATTTAAACTTTATTGCACGATAACAAAATGTACAAATGGCGGACTTAATGCCTTAAGGCATTCTCTACCAGTCAACCATTGGGTCAATCAGAAAACTTGTACTTAGTGCAGGATTCAGGATTTATATCGCGCAATCTAACATGTTTATCGATGTTATTTTTTCCCAGCACTATTTTCGCTATGAAACTTATGTAGTTTCTTAGCGGATTGTTAATATAGTATTATTTTAAGAATACTATAGGATTACTCAGCCACTTATGTGCATAAACATGTGAAAGAAACAAATGCTTCAAATTCGCGGCGAAAGGAGGAAGAATTGTTACGCTTTCGTTAGATTAAGTTCGCCTTTGTACATTGTATGTATTTTGTTTTATATTATATTACGTCATAAATACATTATCATTGTACCTATCAATACTTAAATTTAATTTTTAGTGCAACATGACATTAAAACAAGCTGTTTACTTTCTGAAAAGACGATTTGATGACAGGTAAGCTTTTAAAAATGAATAAGAAAAAATGTAAGAACCATACCTACCTATTACGTAAAACCGTAAGTATATATTTATTCAAAAATTGACATTTTATTTGACAGATTTTACAGAAAAATCTCGTACTTAATGTTTTTGAAATATTCAGGCCGCGTAGCCAAGGGGCTATTAATAAATTACGTCATTTCAAATTACGGGGGGGGGGGGGGGTCTGGACATCGGATGATGGTAGCATGATATAGTAGGAAACAGGGTCATTCGAAGCATGATTTTTGGATGATGTTAGGGGGGGGGGGGGTGTCCAAAAATCGCCAAAAAATTATGGCGTAATTTATGAACCGCCCCCAAGATGCCAATCGCTTACGCTCCGTAACGATCGAAACGCAACTGTCACTGTCGCGCTAATATGGAAGAGTGATAGAGAGACATAATGCTTTTCGCTGTCGAAGCGATAGCGATTGTAACCTTGGCTAGGCCGGCATACCGGCAGTTCAATGTTGAGAACGGGGGCCATTTGATTTAACTAAACAACATACGTACCTATATATGTATACGTATAAGTAAAAAATACTTATAGAGGGTCGCACTGAAAGATTCGGGAATGGGACACTTAGAAATAACATAATAGAAAGAGGCATATATAGGTATCTATACATATAATAAAGCTGTAGAGGGTCGAAAGTCTGTACATGGAAGATATTTGAAAAAAAGTTGGCTGGGGGCACATAGAATTGATAACAGAACACGTTCCAACAGTTTTTAGAATTTTTGTCTGTTTGTCTGTTTATTTGAACGCGCATCACGTGAAAACGGCTGAACAGATTTTGATGCAAACTTTACTATTCTGTCGAGAAAATCTCCGGCCAGGTTATAGGCTATAAAAATTCAACTCTTAAAGGGGGGGGGTAGCCACAACACTCGCTTGATTTAAGTTTGCCCCTGAATCTTATGGCGCTACTTAGGAAGGAGGGGCAAACTTTTTTCAAATATGTGCTACCACTATTGAGTACCCTGGTAAACTAACAGATGGCGCTGAATTTAATACGTAGTGACATAAATAGCCACCGAGGAAGGTTTTTGCCAAATTAACTCTAAGTTTAGATGAGGGGGTACGGACATCAACAAATTTAATTGAATAATTATGTCGATTTAATAATATACAACAAAATTAAACGACAGTAAATTAATTACCCCTCATTGCACAGTGCCATCTTTTTCACGACTACCCTAAAAAGAGAGAGAGAGAGTGTATTGTGTTTTCAGCGTTCGTGTTTGCATGTAGGTATATTATATTTATTTATCTGAGTTTCTTTATTACACCTTAACTTCTGAATGCCTTAACCTTAGCCCAACGTACGTGACACGCTGTACGCTTACCAAAGCCGTAGCCATAGTCAAACCTTCGGACCAGTGCCGGATTAACCAATAAGCAAAACAAGCACGTGCTTAGGGCACCACGTTGAGGGGGGGGGGGGGGGGGGCACCAAAATGCCAGGTTGAAAAAGTAGAACAAATTTTAAAATTAGGGACAGACTAGACGTGTGCGCCGATTAAAAAATGATCGGCGGCGGCGTTTGCCAAAAAATCGGCGGCGGCGGCGTGTTTTCGGCGTGAAATCGGCGTGACCTTGACTTTCAAGTTTCTTAAGAAAAATCATTAATTTGTTGTTTTTCTTGAAAATTTGATCAATGCACGTTGCTGGGCAATAAATTACGTATAGTTTGAATATGCTGTGAGTAAAATAGGGCTTGTAAATGAATATAGGATAGGTATAATAACTTGATTTCCTTAGTAACTGGCTTTCATTAAGAGGTTTCCTGCTCCCAATGACCTTCGATCTAATCTGTAACTCTCCGTTTTCTCAAGCTTTCCATGGCTTATCCTATTAAAAATGACGTACTTTTTACTTTAACAAAACAGAACTTCATATATCCTTGACATTTGCTAGACATAGTACACTGCTATGGCTTCTTTTTAATGGTTTTCTTGTCGTACAAGCACCAGGCACACTGAGACGTATCTTATTTCTCGTTTTCTCATTGCTGAGGCTCGCGACCACATGTAATTTGTCTCCATTTCGTGCGGTCATCAGCCGTATGGACTGCACGGTGCAGACTGCTGCAAGCCGACCTCTCCATAGCGTTCGACCATCTCACACATGCTCCAACTCGAGCACGATTGCCATTCATTCGGCTTAAATTAATGTGTTTCTCCACATCATGCGTTGGATGATATATCCGAAGATGCTAAGGGCTCACCCATGGCATGTTTGGAATAGATGAGTGGCGATATAGAGCTCTTTCAGAATGGAGAAGTTTGTTCTTCTAGCTGTCCAAGGTATAAGCAGCACTAGCAGCAGCGTTCGTTAACAGTTGACGGTGAATACTTAGGGTTACTCAGTTACTTTAATTGGTGTGTCAAATAGTTTCTGCAACTGGCTATTCAGGTTCATTTAATTAATGATTGATGTATATTTGACAACTGTAACATAAATAATACAAAAAATCTATATTGTAATCCAAAAACCAACTTAGAATAGCTAATTAACAACACTCAAGGTCACGCCGATTTCACGCCGATCATTTATCGGCGGCGGCGGCGTGGTCAAAAAGTCCGGCGGCGGCGGCGCGCCGGCGCGGCGCACACGTCTAGGACAGACACATCGTTTTTACCACACGATTTTTTTTAGCTGTCCAAAAGCTAATTTGCAAAAATAATGGCGCGTAATTCTTTGGGAAACAATCGGTAGCAGAAGAGTCGTGATTAGATGCATAGATTCGATTTCAACCCACTCTTTTGCGGTTCGGCGTTAGGTCTTATGCAAGGCCTTCTGCCTTACGCCAAAGTTGATCTTCTGCCTTAATTACACTTGGGCGTGGCTCCAAATCCAAGCTTTCCTCTTTCGCAGCTGGGCCTACTGCCTTGCTCACACTTCGCCAATTCAATTCACTTGGTCAATTCCAAGTCTGCTTTCTTGCATCTTTTATTCATGAAAACAACCTCGCTGAGACACTTAAATATCGAGCCCTATGCGAAGCTAGGCTGATAGAAAACTGTCCCATCCCTCCTTTCTATGAAATCCTGGATTTGCGCCTGGTTGGGACTAAAAGTAAAATTGCGTTTAATATCGAAAAATTTTAGCGCTCGCTTCGCTCGCGTTTTTAATCACTTTCTAAGGTATGATAAAGGTGACATTCGGGTGACGACTGCAGCAGCATTACTCTGTTGCAACGTTACTGCTGCGGTACTGTCAATTTTCGTCATAAAATGATGTGACTGATTTCCATACTAAAAGTAAAAATGTACAACTGTCTATCAAATTGCGTTTTTATATCGAAAAATTTTCGCGCTCGCTTCGCTCGCGTTTTCAATCACCCTCTAAGATATGATAAAAGTGGCATTCGGGTGGCGACTGCAGCAGCATTACTCTGTTACAACGTTACTGCTGCAGCACTGTCAATTTTCGTGATAAAATGATGTGACTGATTTCTATACTAAAAGTAAAAATGTACAACTGTCTATCAAATTGCGTTTTTATATCGAAAAAATTTCCAGCTCGCTTCGCTCGCGTTTTCGATTACATTCTCACCTAAGATATGATAAAGGTGACATTCGGGTGGCGAATGCAGCAGCATTAGGTACTCTGTTGCAACATTACTGCTGCGGCACTGTCAATTTTCGTGATAAAATGATGTGACTGATTTCCATTCTCAGCTGTAATGTTGCAATGAACTTCACTCAATTTACCAAAAAGAATAATGTAATCTTAATGACCCTAGGGAGAGGAGGCACCATTGTCTAGAAATGCTTAGGGCATCAAAATATATCTTAATCCGGCAGTGCTTCGGACTTAACCCGACGTAAGTGTCGCGCTATACGCGTTCCAAAGCACGGCGCCCTCATACTAAAAGTCAGGCGTGGACCGACGTACCTGACACGCTGTTCGCATTCCAAAGCCGGGCGCCTCCGGCGCCCTCATACTCAGAGCGTCGGGCGTAACGTACGCGTTTCAAAGCTGGGCGTCTTCGGCGCCCTCATACTAAAAGAGTCACGCTGACACGCTGTACGCTTGCCAAAGTTGGGCGCCGAAGGCACCCTCATACTCAAAGCGTCGGGCTACGCCCGACGCACGTGGCACGCTGTACGCGTTACAAAGCCGGGCGCCTTCGGCGCCCTCATTCTAAAAGTGTCGGGCGTAGACCGACGTACGTGATACGCTGTACGCGTTCCAAAGCCGGGCGCCTTCGGCGCCCTCATACTCAAAGCGTTGGGAGTAGCCCGATGCACGTGGCGTGCTGAATGAGTTCCAAAGCTGGGCTCCTTCGGCGCCCTCATACTAAAAGAGTCGGGAATTGCCCGACGTATGTGGCGCACTGCACGCGGTCGAAAGCTGAGCAACTTCGACTTTCTCATACTATAAGAGTCGTGCGTAGTCGGACTACTTCAAATCGCGCTCTAAAAGGTATGAAACAATAAGATATAATTATTTTAAGAAATTATCATGCAGGAAATTATAAATGTTATAATTTTTTGAATAAAAAAATACAGCGTAATGTAATTTACTATTTTTTATATATTTAGCAGCTTACTGACACAAACCCAGTGAACGCATATATTTAGTACTAGCTGTGCCCGCGGCTCCGCCCGCGTGGAATTCGGTTTGTGTCAGTAAGCTGCTAAATATATAAAAAATAGTAAATTACATTACGCTGTATTTTTTTATTCAAAAAATTATAACATTTATAATTTCCTGCATGATAATTTCTTAAAATAATTCTATCTTATTGTTTCATACTTTTTAGAGCGCGATTTGTAGTAGTCCGACTACGCCCGACTTTTTTAGTATGAGAAAGTCGAAGTCGCCTAGCTTTGGACCGCGTGCAGTGCGCCACGTGCGTCGGGCTTAGCCCGATGCTTTGAGTATGAGGGCGCCTTCGGCTCCCAACTTTGGCAAGCGTACAGCGTGTCACGTACGTCGGGTTACGCCCGACGCTTAGAGTATGAGGGAGGCGCCCGGCTTTGGAACGCGTTCGTCGGGCTACGCCCGACACTTTTAGTATGAGGGCGCCAACGGCGCCTGGCTTTGGAACGCGTACAGCGTGCTACGTGCGTCGGGCTTAGCCCGATGCTTTGAGTATGAGGGTGCCTTCGGCGCCCAACTTTGGCAAGCGTACAGCGTGTCACGTACGTTGGTCTACGCCCGACTCTTTTAGTATGAGGGCGCCGAAGACGCCCAGCTTTGAAACGTGTACGTTACGCCCGACGCTCTGAGTATGAGGGCGCCGGAGGCGTCCGTTTTTGGAATGCGTACAGCGTGTCACGTACGTCGGTCTACGCCTGACTTTTAGTATGAGGGCGCCGAAGGCGCCCGGCTTTGGTAACCATACAGCGTGTCACGTAAGTCTCTTTTAGTATAAGAAAGTCGAAGTCGCCTGGCTTTGGACCGCGTGCAGCGCGCGACGTTGTCGGGCTACGCCAGATTCTTTTAGTATGAGGGCGCCGAAGGCGCCCGGCTTTGGAACGCGTATACAGCGCGACACGTACGTCGGGTTAAGTCCGAAGCAGTGCCGTATAAAGATATTTTAATGCCCTAAGCATTTCTAGACCATGGTGCCCCCTCTCCCTAGGGTCATTAAGATTACATTTTTTTTTTGGTAAATTGAGTTCATTGCCGCATTACAGCTGAGAATGGAAATCAGTCACATTATTTTATCTCGAAAATTGACAGTGCCGCAGCAGTAATGTTGCAACGGAGTACCTAATGCTGCTGCAGTCGCCACCCGAATGTCACCTTTATCATATCTTAGGTTATAATGTAATTGAAAACGCGAGCGAAGCGAGCGCGAAAATTTTTCGATATAAAAACGCAATTTGATAGACAGTTGTACATTTTTACTTTTAGTATGGAAATCAGTCACATCATTTTATCACGAAAATTTACAGTGCTGCAGCAGTAACGTTGTAACAGAGTAATGCTGCTGTAGTCGCCACCCGAATGTCACCTTTATCACATCTTAGAAAGCGATCGAAAACGCGAGCGAAGCGAGCGCGAAAATTTTTCGATATAAAAACGCAATATGATAGACAGTTGTACATTTTTACTTTTAGTATGGAAATCGGTCACATCATTTTATGACGAAAATTGACAGTAACGTTGCAACAGAGTAATGCTGCTGCAGTCGCCACCCGAATGTCACCTTTATCATACCTTAGAAAGATATTAAAAACGCGAGCGAAGCGAGCGCGAAAATTTTTAGATATAAAAAACGCAATTTTACTTATAGTCCCAACCAGGCGCGAATCCAGGATTTCATACAAAGAAGGGGTGTGACAGTTTTCTATCAGCCTAGCTTCGCATAGGGCTCGATATTTAAGGATTTCAGCGAGGTTGTTTTCATGCATAAAAGATGCAAGAAAGCAGAGCTTGGAATTGACCAAGAGAATTGAATTGGCGAAGTGTGAGCAAGGCAGTAGGCCCAGCTGCGAAAGAGGAAAGCTTGGATCCACGCCCAAGTGTAATTAAGGCAGAAGATCAACTTTGCCGTAAGGCAGAAGGCATCGCATAAGACCTAACGCCGAACCGCAAAAGAGTGAGAGAGAGTGAAACCCAGATAAATAAATATATACCTACATACAAACACGAACGCTGAAAACACAATACACTCTCTCTCACTTTTTTCGGGTAGTCGTGAAAAAGATCACTGTGCAATGAGGGGTAATTAATTTACTGTCGTTTAATTTTGTTGTAAATCGATATAATTATTAAATTAAATTTGTTGATGTCCGTACCCCTCATCTAAACTTAGAGTTAATTTGGCAAAAACCTTCCTCGGTGGCTTATTCATGTCACTACGTATTAAATTCAGCGCCATCTGTTAGTTTACCAGGGTACTCAATAGTGGTAGCACATATTTGAAAAAAGTTTGCCCCTCCTTCCTAAGTAGCGCCATAAGATTCAAGGGCAAACTTGAATCAAGCGAGTGTTGTGGCTACCCCCCCCCTTTTAAGGGTTGAATTTTTATAGCCTATAACCTGGCCGGAGATTTTCTCGATAGATTAGTAAAGTTTGCATCAAAATCCGTTCAGCCGTTTTCACGTGATGCGCGTTCAAATAAACAGACAAACAGATAAACAGATAAACAGACAAACAGACAAAAATTCTAAAAACTGTTGGAACGTGTTCTGTTATCGATTCTAAGTATCCCCAGCCAACTTTTTTTCAAATATCTTCCATGTACAGACTTTCTACCCTCTACAGCTTTATTATATGTATAGATAGAAAATTCCTAAACCAAGCACAAGTTAATAAAATAGTCTACTTCATTTGGCATAACACCATCCCTATTATCCTCGCAATTTAAAAAGTCGTATGTTGTTATGAAAGTCGTAGGCAGTTGTTACGTTTTAGCTTAGCACGGTAGTATTGAAAACAAATCGTCATGTTTATTCCAAATTTTACTGAAGTTATCTGTTTACTACAAGTGAAAAGTGATTCCACTATCCTTGGTATAAACTAAAATAACTTCTTCACTACTTCACGACACATGAAGACATTTTTAATTACAAAAAAACGTTGCTTTTATAAATCAATTTAGCCATCCGTCACTGACTGTCATCTCGGACGAACTGAAGTTGCGAATCGAATAGTTTGTAAGCACCGCCTACAATCGAATAGTTTACGTTGGGTCATAACTGAGCGGACAGAATACTTCCATGTATATCAGTTCGCTGCACAAACCGAATTCCACGCGGGCGGAGCCGCGGGCACAGCTAGTAATTTATAAAAATGTAACTCTTTATAAAACTTTTAAGGTACTTAAATTCCATTTGGTTGTCATTTGTATTTAAGAATTACTGGCAATTTGAAAATTGTATGTCTAACATTATTTGAATTTTTGGCCAAGTGATTTTTCGGATCATAATTTTAAACGGTTTTCAATATGCCCTCAGCGAACAAATGAAACTTACAATGGGCTTCTGTTATTTTTTTATGAACAGTTCATCGTACGCTCGTTTGCAGTTAAAAATTAAATATGAAAGTCACTTTCATTTTATCCCATGGGTGATCTTATAGAAGCATGTCATTCCAAAGCGACGTCAAAAATTAAAATCGCATTTGTGCTGTTAATTAAAAAGACTGCCAAAAAAGTTGCATATCGGCAGATTTCGACATTCCTAAATATTCATATGACAACAGTAAAAAAAACTTTTATATATGTCGGAGAATGGCTGAAATGTGCCATCTATCGCCTTCAAGAGGCGTTTTATCATTAACTAGTCATTTTTGCTGTCAGTTTTGCATATTGCATGAATAATAATAGCTAAGTAAGCAGTTTGGTTTTATGATATTGACATAAGCTATTGCAGCGCGTCGGGCATGTTTGCCGACGCGGCCGTCGACGATTTTTATGCGATAATACGCAAAAAGTCGGCGTCCGTCATACGACGTGTGCGAGGGAGCGGCAACAGCATCCTGCAGATGATCGCGGACAGGTTGGATTCGCCCGTCCTCGGCCGCTTCATGGATCTGCATGTTATGAGGAGGCCATGGGATGCATGAGGCGTCAGAGGGGGGTGGTCGCGTGTATTTTTGTGTTGTTAGGTACTTGTTATTTTATAATTTAATTTTAGTTCTATTTTTTATGTGCTCTTTCTCTCCTGTCTTTTTACAAATAAACTAACATAGTTGTTAAGTTAAGAGTTACTAACCATATTATGGAACTTGTTTTCTGAAATAAATGATTTTTATTTTTATTGATTTATTTATAAGAGACAAAACGTGAACTTCACATCCCTTTCAAAATAACAGTAATGATACCATTGAGAATAGTTTATTTGAGAGGTTCATCACATGAGTTGGCGGTCGCAACCGGATCCTGAGTTGTTCAGAGGGCGTTTGAGGGCTGGGTGCTGGAGGGCACAGTCCTATTCGTAACTGCAATTGCGGGGTTTCGGCCAGACGATGAGGTTAGCTGTGTGTTGGAACCAATATGTTGTAAAGTCAAGTTGTTGGTACTGTTATTGAGAAGGTGGCGCTGAACTTGTTCATTCACGACAATGATCTATGTGCGTGTTATTGAAAGAATTGCCTGTCAGTATTCAAAAGTTATGGAAGAACTTACTTTGGTCAGGTAGGCCGAGCAATTGAGCTTAGATACCTCAGATTGTTGTATTCTGTCCGCAGATGTATGCAGTGATGCATACAATGTCAGGATGCCGTGGTGGTGCAGATGAACAGCGCTCTACAGTTTCTTTTGGAAGAAGAGATCAGATTTCTACTGAAGAAATCTGATCTTCGCTCTAGTCTACCAGTGAGAATCACAAAGGAGGATAATGTACGGAGGGACCCGTACAATGCCAGGTTGGCCGTGTCGGAGAATGGCTGAAATGTGCCATCTATCGCCTTTAAGAGGCGTTTTATCATGCAAACCTTGACAAATAGAGCAAACTAGGGTGTTATACGTACACCTGAGTGGCGTTCGACGCAGTTATCGCCAAGACGTCATAGAGTGCGCTGTTAAAAACAATTGAAGCCCAGAACAATTGAAGTTATGCTGTCAATCAATCTTCAGAGGAAGCACGATGAGAACGAACGGGAGAAGATGACGTCTGTGGCGGCTCCTGGGTCAAATCCACTGGTTTCCCCAAAATCGCCATACAAAAAGGACTTTGGGATTATGAGCCGTGTGCATTACAGAATGATTACTTTCAAAAGAAAATTTATGTGCGTGTTCAGTTTGAGTTTAAGTATGCATTAAAACAAATATTGACTGTCTAGATGCG
This sequence comes from Cydia fagiglandana, assembly GCF_963556715.1. Lineage (NCBI taxonomy): Eukaryota > Metazoa > Arthropoda > Insecta > Lepidoptera > Tortricidae > Cydia > Cydia fagiglandana. Next base: position 4,902,183 of record NC_085956.1, read on the forward strand.
ACAGTTTTCTCTATTCCCGACATTTTCAGTGCAACCCTCGTAAAACATGATTAGGTACTTATAGATTCATCATCTTCCTCCCGTTGTCCTGGCATTTGCCACGGCTTATGGGAGCCTGGGGTCCGCTTGGCAACTAATCCCGAGAATTGGCGTAGACACTAGTTTTACAAAAGCGACTGCCATCATACCCTCCAACCCAGAGGGGAAACTAGGCCTTATTTGGATTAGTCCGGTTTTCTCACGATGTTTTCCTTTACCGAAAAGCGGCTAGTAAATATCAAATGATAAGTATTTCGTACATATTATATTCCCTAAAAACTCATAGGTACGAGCCGGGATTCAAACCCGCGACCTCCGGATTGAAAGTCGCACGCTCTTACCGCTAGGCCACCAGCGCTTCGTGATTACTTATAGGTTATAAAACGTGATGGTTTGCAAAATTGTGTCAATCGTATTTCAAAAGGGCTTGCAGTTAAAGATCTACAGGGATATAGTTTTGTTTTTCAGTGATGCAAAGTCGCCTCTCAGTTTTAAGTACATCGGAATGCTGAGTTTCATGTTAAGCTCCATCGGCTGTTGGCCGCACAGGCAGTTCGGCCGGCGCCGGCTGGACTTTATACTGTCCATGTACAATATGCTGTTGATCGCCATAGCCATGGCTTTACCGAGTTTGGGTGCAACCTACATCTGGTACAAGAGAGAGACGATTTCGTTCTTCGATGCGGGGCACGTGCTTTTATGCATGTTTTTAGAATTCTTGTTTTTGGTAAGTGCTTGATCATCATTATATCAACCCTGTATAACCTACTATTGAGCATAGGCCTCTAGTACGCCACTTGTCCCAGTCCTAACCTAATCTCATCCAGAAGTGACCCGCTATCTTCCGAATGTCGTCCACCCAACGAGTCTTTTAATTTAATTTAAGCGTTTTAAAATCAAAACTTATTTACATAAATATGGTTATGATACCTCTATTACTTAGCAAATAATAAGATTAAAATCAAACTGATTTGCTGGAGAAAGAAACAAAGTAACAACGCAACCATATACTGTGGGTTTTATAGAATTATAAATGGTCTTCTAGCTATTGAAAATAATAATAATAATGAAACATTTCACAGAGCTTATATCTGTATTTGTTTCTATAAGTCTTCACTTAAAATAATTCACCTTTGGTACAAGTTATTGTTTTATTCTATTCTTCAACTGCACTACTATTTAATTATGCATAATCAGTTTTTCATTGTCGAATTTAATCGTTATTCCAGCAAAGGTTATTTATGGCTTGGACGGCTAAATATCAAGAAATAGTAAAGGATTATTTACTAGAATTCCACTTGTTTTACTTCAAGAATCGAACGCAGTACGCTTCGAAGTTTTGTTTCCGCAAGTGTCTAGTTTTCAATATGACCGAAAATCTTAAAATGCCAGGAGTCATTAAATGTGTTCTTTGTAATAATATTTACTGTACAATTAAATTTAATCTTGGGGTATTTAGGCGTATTATGACTGTTTTAATTTTTAGATATTCTTCAATGAAATAAATTTTATTTTGTCTTATCGCATCTTACGTTATTGGTATTCTGTTTAGATACATACGCAGATCCACAACATATCAACGATATTCACATTTTACATGATCTGTCAGATGTTCTGTGGGTTATGCCTGTTCACTTTCATGCCGTGGTACAACAACTACAACAACGGAATGTTCGGTCCGGACCGGCCCGCCAACCGCACCTTTGAGCAAGCTGTCTACTTTCACTGCTTCACCGAAGACGTGTATACTACCATAAAAGGATACTGGGTTCTCTTCGTATTCAACATTCCTACCACCTATAATACTTCATGTGGCGTCGTCGCCTTCGACCTCCTGATCTCCCTTATAGTCTTTCAAATTTGGGGGCATCTTAAAATTTTGAAACACAATTTGTCAAGAATTATTCCGAAGGACGGCATGTATTCAACAGAAGAGAATATGAGAGTCCGAGAGATATTAAAGGAAATCATTGAAGACCACAAATTTATCATAAAGTAAGTTTCAAGAAAATGTTATTTAACACGAAATATATTATTCATACGATGGTTTAAGGAGGATTCAGGAGGTCGACTCGATCGGCAAAAACAGGCGTTTTGTCTGTGGACATTACAAAATATAACGATTTGGGTACATTTTCTAAGACTTTATGCCATTATTATTAAGATACGAAAATTTGGCTTAGTGCTTAACAAAACTTCCGCAAGACACAGACATATTAAATATATTAAGAACGCTGCGGCGGAGAGCTGCGGCCCGCAGTCTGCGCCGGTCCGTCACCGTAAACGCAAGCTCCTGATGACACTCCTCGGTACGGAGTGAAACATGTCGAGCGTTTTTCGACTTAAAATACGTGAGTGACCCGTTCTTAATATATTTAATTTGGCTTAGTACCTTTGTTTTACGATGTCGACAGGAAAGTCTTATAACTTGAACTCATACACAATGTTCTTGACTCATTGTCAGGTATGTTTTGAAATAGTCATAGCCTCTCATTGTCAGGTATGTTTTGAAATAGTCATAGCCTCTCATTGTCAGGTATGTTTTGAAATAGTCATAGCCTCTCATTGTCAGGTATGTTTTGAAATAGTGATAGCCTCTCATTGTCAGGTATGTTTTGAAATAGTGATAGCCTCTCAATCCCTAATGATAATTTATTTATTTTATCTTTATTGCACAAAAGAAAATACAATCGTACAAAAGATGGACTTAATGCTAGGCAGTCTCTACCTTCCACCAGTTAACCTTCGGGCAAACCAGAGATTTTAATTAATGATGTTAATGATGTCTGGAAGAAATCGCTTTTTAGCGATAAGACCGTCCCTTGTTTGAAAATTTTTAATTTTCTCTATTATTTGCATTGTTTCCTGTATTGAGTGCACACCTCAAGTAAGTATTTGTATTGTATTGTATTACATATATAATTTCATTACAGGTTTGTGGACAAGTGCTCCGACGCGTTTAGTGACGAATTGTTTGTATTTTATTTGCTGATGCAACTCCTGACCTGCACATTATTGCTTGAGGTTTCCTCTCTGACGGCAGACGCGCTGGCTAAATACGGACCGTTAACTCTAGTGGTGCACCAACAATTGATTCAAGTTTCTATACTTTTCGAAATGATAAGTACTAAGGTAATGCCAATTCTTGTGTTGTCCGACTTGAATCCGTCCGACGAATGTGAAATCCGTTTATTATGATCCCTGCTTACATTGAGCTGCGGCTTACTCTCTCTCTCTCTTCCTAGCTATCCATCCCACATGGTGGTGGGGTCAGCTTTCCTGCTTAACCTTCTCCACTTCGCCCTATCCACGACATCATCCTCGGATAACTTGCACTCACTCATGTCCTTTAGCACTACATCCTTCCATCTTGTTCTGGGTCTGCCCCTAGATCTTCGACCTGGGATGGAAAGTTGCAGCGCCAAATTTCCTACGTAGTCAGAAGGCCTTCTTTTTACGTGACCATACCATCGCAGCCTGCTCTCCTGCATTTTATCGGCAATGTCGCGCACGCCCAGGCTTCCTCGTACGTACTCGTTACGGATTCTATCGAGCCTGGTAACGCCGCACATCCACCTCAGCATTTTCATCTCGGCAACTTGGATGGTATGCACGTGTCTTTGAGTCGTTGCCCACGTCTCGCTGCCATACATAAGGACCGGCCTTATTATACTTTTGTATACCAGACCCTTGAGTTTGACCGGCATTCTCCTGTCACACGTAACACCAGTCACTTCCCGCCATTTTAGCCAAGCAGCGGCTATTCGGTGTTGAATGTTGCATTCCACATTCCCAGAATGGTGCATCATACTACCCAGATACTTGTACTGATCGCACATGGTGACTAGTTGCCCATCGATGGAAATTGGGCGAGCTGCGGCTTACTATGATGTTAAATTACTGTGCGAAGTTTGGTATTCAAATCAAGCACTTTGTAACAAAGTCGGATGACTTCGCTTATTATTACACATAGCTTACTATGACACAATTATTACTATGACATGACCTATAAAGACCTATCAAACTGCACAACGGAACTTAATCGCGTATTTAAGTTTTAAGATTTACCTCCGACGTTGACAACGCCACGGGGACAACGCCGTCGTCGAAACGTCGGAGGTAAATCTTAAAACTTAAATACGCGATTAAGTCCCGTTGTGCAGTTTGATAATGTTTAATAATCGTGAAAGTTTAAATCAGTGTTCTATAAAGACCTATTTTCATAAAATTATGATCTGTCACACTGACGCATTCGCTAATTTCCGTGGCCGTCCTCACGTCTTTGTCTGAGCGGACGTTTGATGAGTGCGCTGAATTTTGTTATAGTTTTGATTCTCAGTGACAATTTACAAAATTAATAAATCTCATCTCTCACAAAGAGATTTGATATTTTTTGGCATATTTCATTAAATTAAGAAGTTGATCGACTATGTTTTAAAGTATGACCAGGAATTATGATCACACGCCATGGTAATATTGGTAATTCTTATGTTCATTGTCCGACGAATGTGGAATCCGTTTATTATGACTCTTGCTTACCTATAATGAGCAGCCGCTTACTATGATGTAATTACTGTGCGAACTTTGGTTATCAAATCAAATTGTAACAAAGTCGGATAAGATGACTTCGCTTATTACACGTCGCTTACTGACTTCCGCTAAGAATGACGTATGTGTCATTTTCCTTCGACGATGTCATTATATTCGGATTCTACTGAAACTACATCAGTAATTTCACTTAGAGCCACTTGCACCACACTACTCCGGGGTTAACCGGTTAAACCGTAAACCGAGTGTCAAATTGTATTGGTAACCTTGGTAACTCCAGGTTTAACCGGTTAACCCCGGGTTGATTGGTGGAAGTGGTCCTTACAACTGATTCTGAAAGTGACTTCGTATTGACAGAGCGAGCAGCTGATTGACGCCGTGTACGCGATGCCGTGGCAGTGCATGGACGCCAGCAACCGCAAGACTGTGATGGTCCTGCTGCAGAGGGCGCAGACCCCCATCACGCTCAAGGCCGCCAAGATGGTACCCGTGGGATTGCGGACCATGGCTGCGGTTTGTTCTAAACTCAATGTCTTCTTCTCCCTCTAGTTATCCCGGCATTTTGCCACGGCTCATGGGAGCCTGGAGTCCACTTGACAACTAATTCCAAGAATTGACATAGGCACTACTTTTTGCGAAAGCGACTGCCATCTGCGCTTCCAACCCAGAGGGGAAACTAGGTCCGTTTCCTCACGATGTCACGATGTTTTGCCTTCACCGAAAAGCAACTGGTAAATATCAAATGATATTTCGTACGTAAGTTCCGAAAAACTTATTGGTACGAGCCTGGGTTTGAACCCGCGACCTACGGATTGAAAGTCGCACGCTCTTACCACTAGGCCACCAGCGCTTTTTTCAAAACATAATAATGTATCATCTAATTTGTATTTATATGCTTTTACTCGTATTTAACTTAATAAGCGAAGCGCTGGTGGCCTAGCGGTGAGAGCGTGCGACTTACAATCTGGAGGTCGCGGGTTCAAACCCCGGCTCGTACAAATGAGTTTTTCTGAACTTATGTACGAAATATCATTTGATATTTACCAGTCGCTTTTCGGTGAAGGAAAACATCGTGAGGAAACCGGACTAATCCCAATAATGCCTAGTTTACCCTCTGGGTTGGAAGGTCAGATGGCAGTCGCTTTCGTAAAAACTAGTGCCTACGTCAAATCATGGGATTAGTTGTCAAGCGGACCCCAGGCTCTCATGAGCCGGGGCGAAATGCCGGGATAACGCGAGGAAGAAGACTCGTATTTAACTTAATACTAAATGCGAGGCAACTTTACCAGACAACCAATGGGTTTTAAAGTTAAAAAAAATTATACTTGTCAAATCCGGCTAAGTGCGAGTAAGACCCGGGCACCGGATTCCATAGTTCTTGGTCAACAGGAATTAAGTACTCTTTACATTTTGATGCCCTTGAGTTGGAGAGTGTCGAAATATAGGTTTTTTGTGGCATAAATGGCCCTATCTTTTTTACGTTAACTTAGAAGTTTGATTTTTTCACAGCTTCAAGGGTATATGGAATAATATGGATTTATAATGTAGGGTAATATTACCTGAGTATTATGGATTTAATTTCAACTCGATACCTCCACGCGTTCCCAAGATAAAGGGTCTTGACAGACAGACGGACGGACAGCAAAATTATCATATAAGGCTTCGTTTTTTCCCTTTTGAAGTACGGAGCCCTAAAAATGGATACGCCGAAAAACTACGGCTTGCCAAGAAATGATTAATAATTATTATGATTAATGATTATTTCAATAGGCTTCATTTATTTTTCAGGTCCTGAAGACATCATTTTCCTATTACATGATGCTGAACGCCGTGGCCGGGGAGCGTTAAGGCACAGAATACCACGCACTAAATTTAACTATACCCACCGTCTTTTAAAAATCTTTTGTCTTCAAAAAAGTCTCCACTTAAGGTGCAGTGAGTTGGCCCACCTCTGAAGGCAGCTGGCTGAGCACTGAACGGACGGCCGTGCTGCGTGCCAGGGATCGCGGATATCAATGTTATTGAGTGATTACTAATTTTAAAAGCAATTTTCATGTTACCTAATAGCTTTTCTACAACACACACACACACACTTACACTTACACTTTCTTTAAAACTATATTAGAAGGCGAAATCGAAGCTAGGAGAGGAAGAGGAAAACCGCGAGCAAGCTATACACAACAACTAAAAGCAAAAGCAAATGTCGTGTCTTACAGGGACTCAAAGAACCGAGGACCGCGAAAACTGGCGCATACTCCACCGACAAGATCGAGCCATGTTACTGAACCCACTTCAACTTATTTAATTACACAAACGGGTCTACTGCGATATACTTTCATTATTTTTACTTTAAATTCCCCGGCAAAAATGTCGTTGGTAGGTCTACCAACGTTTATGCATAAAATGCCAGAGTATCAAGTGCCACTTCAACTTTTAAAAAAAGCTGCACCATTTCCAAAACTAAAAAGTCATTCCTTCGTGAAATGTAGATTTGTTGTTTTTTTTTTAGCAACGATTATTTCAAATTCCATTATAATCAAACCCACATTTCGGGGGGTTTTGCTGGGTTTTTTGCAAACGATAATACTTAAATTCCTTGGTGGAATGTGGGTTTTGTGCAAACAATGATAATCCAATGACAAACAACGTGGGCAAATGCGACGTCCTGACTTTTTGACCCGGCCGGGCCGCGGAGATAAAGTTTTATTACGCAAAACTGTTTTCTACGTAATGTTTTTAGTAAGTAAGCAAATATACCTTATTGAATACAAAAGGAAATAAATTAATAATGAAATGAAAATGTAAAAAAGAAGTTTTCACTGTGTTTAATTGAGGTTAACGTCATCTAGCGTTATTTGAAACCCCCAAGCACATCACTGTTAGTACTCGAGTTATATTATACCAGTTGGAGGGAAACTCACTAGATGGCATTTAAATCAATAAAGAAAATCGCAATGACACGTGACGTCACGTCTTAGGTACGTCTTACGCTCTCGCGAGTTTAACATTTTTTCCCCATCACAAAAAGTGCACAGCGCCGCTAAAGTTTTCACTTCAAAAAATATTTCAGGCATTTAGTGCTATAGATATATATATTTTAAAGCTAAAAATAAATAATAATATTAATAATATATAAATACAGGTAGCAACAGGTGCAAAATAGATATATTTTAAAGCTAAAAATAAATAATAATATATAAATACAGGTAGCAACAGGTGCAAAATAACACTGATTTAAACTTTCACGATTATTAAACATTATCAAACTGCACAACGGGACTTAATCGCGTATTAAAGTTTTAAGATTTACCTCCGACGTTTCGAGGACGGCGTTGTCCCCGTGGTCTCGGAGAAGACTGGCTCAAGTTGATCTGGCGGCTAGAAGATGTTGATGTCAACTTGAGCCAGTCTTCTCCGAGACCACGGGGACAACGCCGTCCTCGAAACGTCGGAGGTAAATCTTAAAACTTTAATACGCGATTAAGTCCCGTTGTGCAGTTTGATAAGGTGCAAAATAGCTGCCGAGCGGGCCGTAGACGGGGCTTACCTGAACCACTGTGCACTACTGACACATATTCGGAAATAGTTATGTCGGTAGTTATTATAAAAATGTTGTGTGTGTAAGTGTAGGTACTACAATTGGGTACATCCCCGGTGAACCACTTCAGCCTCGATCCTACGAGCGAGCTAAACTCCGCCTCCCATAGAGATAACCAATTACGATGCATTTAGGATTCTTTATCTTAATAATGAAAAGGGTGAAAAGGTAAGGAGACAAACAATGGGTAGTAAGGACAGTTTATTAGTTGTTGTTGTTTAGGCTAAGCTTCGCCTCCCCATAAATATAACCAATTTGGATGCATTTTGGATTCCTTATGTTAAATTTGCAAATGCCGGCCGTCACAATAAACATTCAAATCGTCAAATAAACTTTACCTGAGCTATCCTTTTTTTTGCAACACCCACATTGTTAAGTGCCATGCTATTGGTCATCACTTAATTTTATGATACCGCCTGGCCGCCTGTAAGACGTTTAAACGATTTTTGGCCTAAATGTCCACCACGAATGTCCCCGATTGTAGTAGGTACCTACTAACAGTAGTTTTAAGAATAAAATGGGTCACTAATAATATTGATTCGTAGGTCTTAAATAAATGAAATAGAATTTAATAATTTAATTTGACTTATCGCTGTAAGCGAACTTATGCAAACATAATAGGTTTTATTATCTTAGTTACATACAGATATCAGAGTAGGCAGTGAAATCACTCTATTCTCTTGCAGTTATCATCTTCCTCGCGTTATCCCGGTATTTTGCCACGGCTCATGGGAGCCTGGGGTACGCTTCACAACTACTTGGGATTAGTTGTCAAGCGTACCGTAATTAAAACCAAAATATTACTTTGCTAATCCGGCAACGGAAACCCGGCCGTTTCCGTTGCCGGGCGTCAGACCGTCAACAACTCCTGAGGATATCTCGTAGAGAGGCGAAACGCGTGTCGAGTATTATTCTTTTGGTGGTGTTTGTTATTTATTTGCGTATTTATTTTTGCGGTGGGAGGGTGGGAACATTAATTACATGTAAAAAATACGCAAGTAAGTATAACGGGTTAGCACTGATTGACTAGCACGTTATCTTTTACGCGGATTAACAAAGTAATATTTTGGTTTTAATTAATATGGATTTCCGCAAAGTAACGCCTGATTCTATTCACTATTCGTATCGTAATTGACTTAGGCACTAGTTTTACGAAAGCGACTGTCATCTGACCTTCCAACCCAGAGGGGAAACTAGGCCCTATTGGGATTAGTCCGGTTTCCTCACGATGTTTTCCTTCACAGAAAAGCGACTGGTAAATATCAAATGGTATTTCGTACATAAGTTCCGAAAAACGAATTGGTACGAGCCGGGGTTTGAACCCGCGACCTCTGGATTGCAAGTCGCACGCTCTTACCGCTAGGCCACCAGCGCTTTTTTGTGCAGTTACCTACATAAATAAATAAATATAATAGGACAATTTTACACAGATCGACCTAGTCCCACAGGAAGCTCAATAAGGCTCGTGTTGTGGGTTATAGATGACGATATATATAATATGCCTACATACATACTACTACTATATACATACAACTATATACAGGGTCACTACCGACTATGTAGGCTAGGAGGAGACATAGCAGCTTACAAAATTATGTATATTATGATTTAATTTGAATATTTTCCAGCACAAAGTTGAAGTCTGTTTCCAAGCAGATGGTCTATGCTCTAGAGGAGATACTCCGATGATCCGGTTGGTTTGTAGAAGTCACTGTGGTTGGGTTGAACACCTCATCAGTATCAACTGCAAATAAAATGTAATGCTTACAGAAAACCATCTTTTTTTTGTGCAATAGTACCTTGTAGAAAATTCATTTACCTACAGAGTCCGCTAGCCGCCCACCATACAATAAAAATTGGCAATCTAATTTGAAACAATAGAATTGATTTAATTTTTTCAAAACAAACAACTATTTTCCATTTAGAAAAGATTTAAATTTTATTAAAGGTAATATGTACTAGTAATCGCACCATGGGACGCTAGAGGTGAATTTTATAGTTTAAAAACACCAATAAAATTTTAAATGATTAGCAAAAAACAAAGGGTTTTTAAAGAAAAATGATCAGCTGGTAAGTTTTTCAAATATCTGACCTATTAATATGTCGGAGAATGGCTGAAATGTGTCATCTGTCGCCTTCAAGTTTATCATGCAAACCTTGACAAATAGAGCAAACTAGGGTGTTACGTATTACACCTGAGTGGCGTTCGACGCAGTTCCGCCAAGACGTCATAGAGTGCGCTGTTAAAACAATTGAAGTCCAGAACAATTGAAGTTGTGCTGTCAATCAATCTTCAGAAGAAGGGATCTGCAGGATGAGATGGAACGGGAGAAGATGACGTCTGTGGAGCTTTCTGGGTCTAATCCACTGGTTTGCTTAAGATAAGAAACGTATCGCGTGCTGTGATTTGTAATGAGTCTTGTGCAGTAAAGATTTTGAGTCAAACATCGTATTTCATTGAAGGCCCTCGTCATCCACGATTGAAGGTTCTGATGTGCTACCGATACTATGATACGCCGTCAATTCCCGACAAATATATATACAAGTTACCTGGTACAATATCATGGCTATGGACATCATATTTGGACCAGCGCTTCCTGAGTCTCCAATAAAACACGGCACAGCTGATTAACACAATGATGGAAACTATAGCCACCAGCTTCACAGCGTCAATGGAGGAGACAGTCTCAGTGGTCTCAGAGACCATCAGCTCAACCTGCCCAACTGCGATTCCTGAGCCGTCAAGCTTCCTTGAGATGCATCTGTAATAACCGGACTCGGCTGGTGTAACATTCTGTAAGAATGTTAACAATAACCATTAAAAAAAAATCGAATATTAACAGTTTAATTCTAAACATTATGGCTGCGAGAATGTTTTACACTACAGGGCGTCCCAATACTATGGGACATGAAGGGAAAATACCTTAAATATCGTAGATAGGATATTTTGCTGAAAGAAGACATTATTTTAGTTTAAAAAACAATTTAAACTGCATTCATAATTTTTTAATAATTACATGGTTGAACCGGGAATCGAACCCGCTACACGAGAAAAAAAATCATCCTGTAGTTATATCATACCGATCGAAAGGATTCATCATGAGGATTATTTTTTGCTAAATAACATAGTACCTAGTGTCAGAAATAAAAGAAAGACCATGAATTTTAACATTTTTAACTCAAAATTAATCAATTTAATTTATTAATTGCTCAAAATGAGTCCCATTCTGTTGAATACAATGAGTGAAAGAGTGCGACTCTTTTGATTATATTGCAAAATTTCACATCAAATGTTAAAATAACTTGGGACAGCCTGTAGCAAAAAATGTATATAGCAAAAAATTTGTAAAAATTGTAAATACCAAGACAATTTTTATATTTCTAAGCACATTTGGAGCTTACCTATGGAAAAAAGTTATAAATACATGTAATCATTACTGCGACTTTAACTCTAAAGTGTGATAATGATATACATATACATACTCAGCTAAACGCTGAGCTAATGATATACATTTTTAAAAGAAAATAAATTTATTGGTTTTTCTTGCCCAATAATAAACAGACTGTCACAATTAAGGACGACTCACGTTAGACCGGGCCGTGTCCGGGCCGGAGCTTCCGGAGCTTACTTCGCGTGATGCTTTCCTTTGGAATAGAAAACGATGCGCCAGAAGCTCCGGGTCGGACACGGCCCGGTCTAACGTGAGTCATCCTTTACTTTATTATTCATATCAAAACAAGTGGAATACGTTAACATATTAAGAGACCTGCGGCTATTAAGAAATAATAAATAACAGTTTTTGACAAAATAAGTTTAAAAATTTATTAAGATATACCAATGCAATAAAAACAAAACAAGTAACCGTCAAAAATATTTTTTGATACACACTTTTATTGCTGACTGTACTTTCTCTCCTAAACTCAATGTGTTTATGTTTTTCCATCGAAGAGTTCCTTTGGCTATCTTCCGACTGCATCATCAGATCAGCTCCATGTTAGCTTATAATTGCATTGTCATCGGAAATATGGAAGAATGCGAAATTTCAGCTCAATCAGACACCCGGAAGTAGTTCAAATTTAAGTTACAAGATTTGAAGCACCATATATACAAAGATTTATACGCAGTGAAGCTAAATTAAAGTGTGTAATAAAGTGTGTAATAACAATTATAAGCTAAAATTAAAAACTAGGTAGATAAAGCTACAACTAACTACAACGTAAACTAAAAAATAATCATTTTGGTACAAGCTTTTAGTGCTGACTGTCCGTTTCTTTCCACAAACAACTAATACTCATCGAGACAATTCTAAAAACCCCAAATTAGGTTGCGTTGTTTCATCACAGAGTTCCTATGGCCACCTCCTGTCTCTGTCATCAGATCAGCTCGATGGTAGGTACTATAATATTGCATTGTCACCCGACTTACATATGTAAGTATGCAAATTTTCAGCTTCATTGGAAGTCGGGAAGTGGGTCAAATTAAATTCGCAAGATTTGACCCGTGGGTACAAACATAGTTACATAGGTACATTGCAAGTTAAATCCATCGTATAAAAAAGGAACCTCGACACGAAAAGAATATTATACATAGGATATTATACATAGGACAGGAAGTTAAATAAAAGCTTGTAAAAAAGAAAATATTCCAGTTTACTTACATTAATGCTAAGTTTTCCTGAAAGCAGTTCATACTTATACTTTCTTTTATCATAATGGTTGTCAGGGCCAACCACCTTGTCTGTGTCAAACAGCCAATACATAAAATTGTGGTTGAAATCATTACTGTTGCATGTCAGCACAGCGGTGCCCCCGGCTGGGACTTTCACTGTAGAACTCAAAGGGGCATGCGTTGTAGCCATTTTGAAATTCGTTATTAAACACCTTTTTTAGATCTACGAGTACATATATCTATCATCAACGCTCTTGGCGCACTGATTATATTTGACATGATGTAAACATAGCGAACGACTTTTTATCTACAGCGGGTCAAGGGTTATTTCCACGTCAGTGCCCCTTATCATCTTTCAAACATTGAATTCTGTATACGAGTATATGCGCTATACTGAGACACTGCACTGACTCAGTTTGATAAATGGCCTCGCGTTGGATTCACTATCGCACGATGGAGTTGTTCGAGCTAATGTGTCTGCTGCTGGCTGCGTCGGTCTCCGCATCAGCTCTCGGTGATACCCAGAGTTCAAGACCCGAAAACAGGGCCACATTTATCAATATAAGTGATTCTCCCTTTCTGAAAGTAATAAAAACAAATGACATAACCGTACGTGATGCTATATACTCAACGCCTTCAGTGGTATTCGTCGGTACGGAAGACAAGCTGCTCCGTTGTCTGCATGAAGACCCTGACGAGTGTGAAGTCATGTTTAGCAGCAACTCCGCTTTTTATTCTTTGCTCGTTACTGGGGAGCATCTCTACGCCGGTCTATATTCAGGTCAGCTTCTAAGATGCGACCCGAATCAAAAAGAGTCTTGCAAGGTTTTTCAAACAATCGGATCATCTGTAGATTCTTTGGCGGCTGCTGGTCGTTATTTCTATGCGGGTCTTGGAAATGCTACCATCCTACGCTGTCTAAATGAACCACATAGCTGCCGGCCTTTCCATATAATGGGATCCAGGGTCTATTCTTTGACTCAAGTCAATGAATATCTCTACGCTGGCTTGCTAAGTGGCGATTTAATGCGCTGTTCTTTAAGAACGGAGAATAGCTGCATCAAAACGCAGAACATGGGCTCATTTGTTATGGGCGTTGCCAAAACTGGAAGTAGGATTTCCACCGTCACTTGGGATAGCCATTTATGGAACTGTTCTTTAAAAACTAATGATGTGACCGATTATTGCGATTCTGTGTCTTTAAAATACAGCAACCCAAGAGGTATAATAGCTTCGTTCGATGGCGTATTGTATATACCTACTAATGATAATGGTATTTACACATGCAAATGGGCGAATAACAGTGACTGTTCTAGCTCTGGAAATTTCAAAAGCACCCGCAGTATAGCCTTTGCATACCGGACATATCATCTACAGAGCCGTTACAGGAATGAGGATTTGACTTGTACCTGGCAAAGCGATATTATGTGCCCTCCGACTCTTACATACTACAATGCGCAGCAGAGAGCTCTGTTGGAGATCCATGTCAAAAATAACAGATTGTACAACGGGTTCGGTTCTCTCGTGGACACAACTAATGCTGATGAGGGCAGGTCAGGAAAGGCCGCTATCTTTGCGATGGGGCCTGATGGTCGAATCTTGGTATCAAATTCGCACAAAAAAGAACTACTACATACGTCGAGCCTCTTCGCCGGGAGTCCTGTGTCTGGTGCAGGAGAAATAGTCGTGAGGAACGGTGTTATTGAGAAACTGATCGCGTGTTCGGACCATTACCGGCCTGACGCGGACTTAAACCGGCAAGTGGTTGAGTCGTTACGCACGCAAGGGTATACGGATCCCATACATTTACTTGAGTGTGGAGAAGACGAATTAGACTATAGTACAACAAAAACTAACAATTTCGTAGCCGTTTTTTGATGCAGTATTATGAAATTCTTTTTTTTTATTATTATTTTAGAAGACCCTTATTTTATTTGGACCTTCTACTTGACTACTACGACTTCTCTAAAATACTCATTGTACGAATATATATATCGTAGCTAAAATTTATATTAAATTGTTATTCATATGATACATATATTATGATATGATAGATAGTTTATTTAACTACATAATTTAAATAATTAGTCATAGTGATGTGGTTTTTAAGCATTGATAATTAGTTGTTACTGTAAAATACTTTATTATTACACTTGTTTATTTTTGTAAACTAATTACAAAAACATGAAGAAGAGAATTTCTTTATATTACTTATCAGGATTATTTCTGTTAATAAAACTTAGTTATCATAAGGAAGGTATAACATCTAAAATAAAGCGTCATGGGATCCTAATTTTGCTCTTTATTTCCAAACAAGTTCCATCTGTTCCTTTCTCACTAGACTAGGTTTTAGATCGTCGAGAAAAAGGTTAGTTGCATCCGCATCCGCACTGTCCGCAGATGGAGACGGAGCCGCAGGCGGGCGCGCAGCCGCTGAAGCAGACGTCGCCGAGCACGGGCACGGCGCCGGTGACGCAGGTGGTGCCGCACGCGTCGATGTCGCCGGCCGCGCTCACCACCCCGCAGCCCTGCCCGCCGTACGAGCCGCCGCTGCCGGAGCTGGAACCGTAGCTGCTGCCGGAGCTGTACGAGCGGCTACCTGAGCCGCAGCAGTTCTGGCTCAGCACGGACTAAAAATAATAATTATTTATTTTAAAAATGTATGATAGAATCCAAGCACGGTGTTCCTCGTACATTTAATATATTCGATATGCATCAAGAAGTCAGCGTTAGCTAAGCGTGTCGTTAAATATGTAGGACTGTACTGTAGGTAACTATAAAATACTTGCTTTATCGACAAATCTCAGTGATAAATGATAACTAAATGAGTCATAGTACCTAAGCATTGAGTTCAGTGGCGGATTTCCCATAAGGCACAGTAGGCCCGGGCCTAGGGCGGCGAAATATTAGGGGCGGCAAATTGTGACAAAAAATTCGCTGATGATAACAAAAAATAACTCAAAACGCCAGGCCAGGCAACGAATTCTCAAAAAAATGTACATATAGAGGGAAATGCTTGAAACACAATTTTTGACTTCGTACCTAACTTTATTTGGACTATCAAAACATACCAAAAGCAAACATATCAAAAGTCCCCGGCCGTAGTAGCCCTTGAGCCGGGGGAAGAGAGGGGTTTGAAGGTCACATTTTTCAGTTATCGGAAACTATGCGTTCTAACGACGTGATGATTATACAAAATGAAAGTTGTTTAAATTTGCTACAAGCTACAATTTTTACGATATCTTGAGGGCCCTCCACACTTGTGCGCGAATCGCGGCGCGGAGCCGCGAACGCGAGTGTGACGTCGATTTCGCAGATTGTTGACGCCTTCGCGCCTTGTTCCCCATTTATAGGGTTCCGTACTTCAAAAGGAAAAAAACGGAATCCTTATAGGATCACTCGTGCGTCTGGCTGTCCGTCTGTCACAGCCTATTTTCTCCGAAACTGCTGGACCAATTAAGTTGAAATTTGGCACACATATGTAAGTTTGTGACCCAAAGCCATCTTTGGACGTGTAACGAAAATAAACTAATTTTAAATATGGAGGGCATTTTTGGGGGGTAGGTAAATGAGAAAATTTAAAAATAAAGTTTTTCAAACTAGATCGTGTTACATAATATGAAATCAAAGAGCTCATTGTAAGAAGCTCAAATATTTTTTTTTATAATTTTAGGATAAATAGTTCAGCAGTTATTCAAGAAAATAGGCAAAAAAAAATGTATTTCTTACGTTATCTTTTTTAGATTTTTTGAATGTTTTTGTAGGTAGGTACATAAAAAGTCAATGTTATTGGTAAAACTGTCTAACTGGTAAAATTGGTAAAAGTATTTGCTTATTTTTTTCGTAAAACTTATTTTTTAAGTTCCTATGATCTTGTCATGTCAAGGACGTATAGTTTCAGAGATATAATAAGCGAAAAACCGAAAAATGTGACCTTCAACCCAAAACCCGCTCAAGGGGACTTTTGATATCCTTCACCTCCTAACGAGTCCAAAAAAGTTACTAAGTTAAAAATGTGTCCCAAGCATTTCCCTCTATACCTTTCTGTTGCCTGATCTAAATGTAGTCAATATGATGGGTGCTGATGCTGAGAAAGGGGCAGCTACAGGGCTTGGGGCCTAGGGCGGCAAAGACTGCAAATCCGCCACTGATTGAGTTTGAAATACGATTGGAAAAAATCCTCTCAACCATCGCTCGGCTGGCTTCTGTGTTCAACACTTTTCAACAATTGAACAAGTTTTTTTAAATATTTTTATGTAATCTTGTAATGTAAAGATGTAGCATCAAAAATAAAAATGGTACTTCAACAAAATAGATTATACATTACGACAAAGAAAATTGTAGACGTCGTCATTATAGTTATAATTCAAATTCAATTCAATTATGTTTGACTAAAAATAAAATTACGCGTTTTGGCAACGCACATTGAACAAAACAAAACTAATTCGTTTCTGTATTGTTATTTATGTTAAAAACGTCAAAAAAATATATTTTATTTGATGAAAAATAATTACCTGAATCAGGCAGAGCTGGAGACAGAGGACGAACACGGTGAAGGGAGACATGGTGCTGTTCCTTAGCTTTCAAACTTACTTTGAAACTATAATTGCTCTTGTAGCTGGTTCAGCTTTTATACTAAAGCGGTTTCAATGGAATGTTGAAAACATTGATAACGCGAGCACGTGGTTGAAAATCAGTGTTTCGTCTTTTAAATAGTATTTTCCTAAAACAATGAGGTCTGAGCTGATAGTGACTTCAAACGTGATCAATCACAAGCTGCTGAATTAATTGTTATATTTAATTACTCCATTGTTTTAAATCAAAGGAATTTTCGTGTGTTGATAAAAAATCATTTATAAACTAGGTCTGCAGAGCGAAGAAACATTCTAGTGAGAACTTCCACTGTGAACAAGTCAAAATGGCGTTCAAGGTTGTGATCCTCTGCGCTTTCGCCCTTCTGGTCCAGGTAACTTTATAACTTTTCTTATTTATTTCTTGGAAATAATTAACGTATCGTGTAATTAATTATCACATTGCTTTTTATTTAGCAAATGCTGTTTTAGCACTCTAAATTGCATCATTTTAATATTGTTTTGTGTCGCAGTCCATCTCCGGTCAGAGATGCGGCTGCTCATGTGGCAGCTCTACGGGCTCCATCGGCTACGGCAGCGGCAGCTATGGGGGCTCCAGCAGCTCCGTCAGCGCCAACTCCATCGCCATCCAGAACAGCGGCGGCGACCTCCTCGTCACCAGCGTCGGCCCCATCTCCCCCTCCGGCATCGCCGTCTCCTCCGAGCTCAGCCTGAACGGAGACTTGGACGTTAGCGGGCAACTGCCGTTCCTGAGCGCAGTGGAGTTCTCTGGTAACTACGACACCAGCGGCTCGGCGTGCGTGGACTACAGCTGCGGCACCTGCGGGAACGTGGCCATCACCAGCGTGCAGGGCGGCTCCGGCTCCAGCTGTGGCTGCAGCTGCGGACGCTAAGAGCACGTATATCGACGGATCCTATAACTTCAAGTTATTTTTGGCTGCCTAACTGCATACTTGTACATGTACAATTATGATGATCCATTAAATTTTGATCAAAGAAGCATTTTCTTTATCTTAGGTTTAAGATTTTTTTTTAATCTGGCATGTCTTAATATGGACTCCAAGTATCCCTAAGTCATATCATAACTGCTTACAAATGTTTCCTACATTTGATAAAATAAATTGTTAATAAACTCATAAAGCGCTGTGTTAAGAAGAAAGACCCCTAAATACATATTAAAATTGTTAGTTTATTAAATCTCTGAGTCTCTGACGCTACTAAGTTGTTTTAGGTATATGAGTTAGGTACGTGTTTCACGTGTTTGTAGTTATTGACTTAAAAAATATTGCTAAATAGGCCTCAGATTAAACAGGCTTGCTATTTAGGTACATATTAACTTCTACGTAGACGACGCTGTTTACGCAATCACAATACCTACTCGTATTAATAGTTTTAAGGATTGTTAAATTGTAATTCTTTTGTGTGATAATTTAATATATATTTTATATCAACCTGCATTTTACAAGGTACTAAGTGCATAGTTTTTTGATTAATTCAAAATCAAAAATCATTTATTGTCAGGCAACAAAGGGCCTTATGTGCAATGCAGACTAACATACATACAATAATTGTAAATAAATAAAAATAAATAAATATTATAGGATAATTGTAACGATAGAAACTAAAAATCGTTTACTTAGGTGATCAACAGATTTTTGCGGCGTCACCTGCTTTGATGTAGGATTTGGCAGATTCCCACAGAACCGAACCGCCAGTTACTTATTCTGTGGAACCACCTCAATACGACACCCTTCGGCCAGAGATCCGCGCTTGCGATGGCGTCAAGCAGTGGCCGCGGCACGCACCACGAACAACACGTTAGTAATATAATCTTTATTGTTTTTGCTCAATGCACCGAAGTACCTGACTTACACTACATTGACCTACTAACACGAAATACCTAAGATACAAGTATTACTCGTAAGTTAGGTACTTAGTTAAAGTATCGATGTAAAATATTATTTATTATGTTAGACCCAGTTTCAATTTAAGCTAACAAGATTTAATATTTTATGTTGACTTTTTAAATAATTTGTATATTTACAATATTTAAGTATTCTTTATTATTTAATTGTATTATGATTGTCATATTTTTTGGATATTATTCAATGACATAAATATCTTATCTTAACATTTCAAGACTGTTGGTCAAGGTCACAGTTGTACCTACTCGTAATATTTTATAGTCATTAGGTATGACGTGTGATATACAATAACTCCTTTTCTGCGCAACGTCATGACTACGTCACAATCATTCGTCATATCGTCGCGTCATCAGCACATCGGTCACATAAGTTACGGTGACTGCTTACCATCAGGTGGGCCATATCCTTGTTTGCCACGTACGTGGTAAAAAAAAACATAATGCGTTTACAAATAAATTTCCACTAAGAGATAAGTGGATCGTAATTTTTTCCTCATGAAATCCTTTTACTTTTGTCAAAATTAAATGCCAAACGCCATCACCAAACAGGTTTATTTATATAAATCTTTATTTCAGATTTATTTTACAACTATACCATAATGTAAGGATAGAAACAAGATTTTGTAAAAATACAGCCGAACGACAACACTCAAAATTATTACTAGAACTTTGCATGGGTAGTACTTTACGTAGGTACTTACTTTCACTTCAGCAGGTACGCACTACGCAGTTAATTAATTATAAGGTAAAGGCCTTAGACAGGTAGCTATTATTAATTACCTTTGAAATGATTTTGCATAGATGATTTATATTGCGATGGTCTTAGAAGTTGATTTATTTGAGTTGGTATATTTGATTATTACGGGTATACAGGAAATAAGTTACAAAATCAAGGATTCCTAAAGGCACTGAGTTAAAAAACAATTCTTGTGTTTTTTTTTATAATTGCTTTATTTCAGGACACGTGTACAATTGAATCGGATAATCGTTGAGAGTGAATAATTTAGTTGCATCCGCATCCGCACTGTCCGCAGATGGAGACGGAGCCGCAGGCGGGCGCGCAGCCGCTGAAGCTGACGGAGCCGAGCACGGGCACTGCGCCGGTGACGCAGGTGTTGCCGCACGCGTCGATGTCGCCGGCCGCGCTCACCACCCCGTAGCCCTGCCCGCCGTACGAGCCGCAGCTGCCGGAGCTGGAACCGTAGCTGCTGCCGGAGCTGGAACCGTAGCTGGTGCTGGAACCGTAGCCGATGCTGGAGCCACTAGAGCCGCAGCAGCGCTGGCTCATCACGGACTGAAACATATTGCTTGTTAATTATGCGCCGAAATTCTTTTTCATTGCTGTGTTAACAAAACATGCACACTAACATAAGAATATTATGACGTTATTAATAAACGCGTTACTGGCCTGAATTAGCTATGAATCGTTTGTCTTTCTAGTTTGTAATTTAACTGGTTTGGTTTGACGTAAATTAATGTATTTTTTTTCTTTCTTTTCTTTATCTGTCATTTTGACTTATGTATTTGTAAGAGAAGGATACAACATAATTGAATGAATAAGGGGGTTAAATTCTAACCCTCTTATTCATAAAAAGTTACGGACCTGATTTAGTTTAATTATGTTTTATTCCGTTCTAACAAATACATAAGTCAAAATGACAGATAAAGACAAACGATTCATAGCTAATTCGGGCCAGTAATGCGTTTATGATAATACCATAAGTACCTATTGATAGAAATAGGCAAGGAATTATTTAAGCTTATCCAGTGCTCCTTGCCAAAGGACTCAATATTAGGTATAATAATTATGTTAAACTTTAACGGCAGACTTAAAATAGAATTTTAAAACTACAGACATAATTATAACAGCGCCATCTGGTCTCATTATCAAAAAATACTGCTCGTATATCCTGCCCCCCTTCCTCCCTTCTTTATCTTTTGTAGAAACCCACATCATTTTAAGCGGCTTACCCATACTGTACATAATTGAGAAGGAGCATACATACCATAGCATACAATTCGTGTGGACAAACACAAACAATTTCTCACCCCATGTATCCGTTTTTATGGGTAAAACACACCCACTCTCTTTAACTTTAAATTCCCTTTCAATTCCTATAAATTAAAAAAAAATAAAACAATGACGGATCTCGGGGCAGAAGAAGTCCAAAACGGAGATGGCGGGACGACTTTGACACATTTTGTAAAGAGTGGCGGGAGTGTGCATCAGATAGGACCAAATGGCGGGAAAGAGGGGAGGCCTTTGCCCAGCAGTGGGACACTCCTATAGTCTAATAAAAAAAACAATAAAGCAAAGTAAACAATAGTCGAGTACAAATATCAATACAATCAAAAGTACTTACCTGGATCAGGCAGAGCTGGAGGCAGAGCACGAACACGGTGAAGGGAGACATGATGCTGTTCCTTAGCTTTCAAACTTACTTGAAACTATAATTGCTTATGTAGCTCGTTCAGCTTTTATACCAAAAGATTTCAAAGGAATGTTAGGAAACATTGATAACTTGAACACATGTTTATATCAAGTTTTTGTCTATTTGAGCTTCGCCAGGACAATGGGTCCTGATAATGCGTCAAACGTGTTTAATCGTGAATGTTATTTTTAATTGTTCTTTTGTTTTTTCAAATTATATCAAAGGCAAAATCGAATAAACCGCAATTTTTTTTAGATTTTGGCGATTATAACCCTAATGCACTAATGCAAAAGTTTTTTTCAAAACAGGCACTCATACATTTTTTTATGGAATATAAATATTTTGTAGAACGTGGCGGTGATGAATTCCATATAAATTACCTACCTAACCCTAATATTATAGCTAAGAACTGATGTAAAATTATAACATTTTGAAAGGCTTTATCTCGGAAAATATTAGATGTACAGAGACAATTCTAGTGTCTTATTGCAGATTGCAGCAAATTTTGTCTACTTTAAAAACGCCCTAAGGAAGTTACTATCAAAAGTAGTACTTTAGGGTTATAATGGCCCAAATCTAATAAAAATGCGGTTTATTCGATTTTTGACCAAGTTGCGTTCGGCGCTCGAGGTCACAAACTTGGGTTATTCATTGGGCCAACATCATAAACAAGCCTGCAAAAAATCAGAACTACCGGATTTGACGCAAACGCAAAATGTATAATTTTACTGTATTAATCGTTAATAGATGGTTTTTTTTTAAATTTTTTTTTGAAAAAGCTTAAGCGCAGTACTATTCTTATTTTACACAATTACGAGAAAGGAAGATGTTAAGAAGTGATATAACAGCGAAGAAAAGCAATCGAGTTGTTGAGTTTTTTGTATGTTACAATCCTAGTAAATTAATACCTATAGCATAAAACGAAACCTACAGCTGTCACTGAACTTTTTTCTGTTACAATTCCTGTTTATTGTTCAATTTAGGTATTCATTTTCCACAAGAAAACATAACATGACGAGTCTACGAAAACGCATACGCAGTTAATAGTCAGTTTCTAGTATATATAATATATGCTTATAGGTAAAATTGTATAATAAAAATCAATATAATTTTTACCTGAATCAGGCAGAGCTGGAGACAGAACACGAACACGGTGAAGGGAGACATGGTGCTGTTTCTTAGCTTTCAAACTTACTTTGAAACTATAATTGCTTATATAGCTGGTTCAGCTTTTATACTAAAGCGGTTTCAATGGAATGTTGAAAACATTGATAACTCGAGCACGTGGTTGAAAATCAGTGTTTCGTCTTTTAAATAGTATTTTCCTAAAACAATGAGGTCTGAGCTGATAGTGACTTCAAACGTGATCAATCACAAGCTGCTGAATTAATTGTTATATTTAATTACTCCATTGTTTTAAATCAAAGGAATTTTCGTGTGGTGATAAAAATTCATTTATAAACTAGGTCTGCAGAGCGAAGAAACATTCTAGTGAGAACTTCCACTGCGAACAAGTCAAAATGGCGTTCAAGGTTGTGATCCTCTGCGCTTTCGCCCTTCTGGTCCAGGTAACTTTATAACTTTTCTTATTTATTTCTTGGAAATAATTAACGTATCGTGTAATTAATTATCACATTGCTTCTTATTTAGCAAATGCTGTTTTCTTTTGCAAATGCTGTGTTGCAGTCTAAATTGCATCATTTTAATATTGTTTTGTGTCGCAGTCCATCTCCGGTCAGAGATGCGGCTGCTCATGTGGCAGCTCTACGGGCTCCATCGGCTACGGCAGCGGCAGCTATGGGGGCTCCAGCAGCTCCGTCAGCGCCAACTCCATCGCCATCCAGAACAGCGGCGGCGACCTCCTCGTCACCAGCGTCGGCCCCATCTCCCCCTCCGGCATCTCTGTCTCCTCCGACCTCAGCCTGAACGGAGACTTGGACGTTTGCGGGGAACTGCCGTTCCTGAGCGCAGTGGAGTTCTCTGGTAACTACGACACCAGCGGCTCGGCGTGCGTGGACTACAGCTGCGGCACCTGCGGGAACGTGGCCATCACCAGCGTGCAGGGCGGCTCCAGCTCCGGCTGTGGCTGCGGCTGCGGACGCTAAGAGCACGTATATCGACGGATCACTATAACTTCAAGTTATTTTTGGCTGCCTAACTGCATACTTGTACATGTACAATTATGATGATCCATTAAATTTTGTTGCTCAAAGAAGCATTTTCTTTATCTTAGGTTTAAGATTTTTTTAAATCTGATTGTATTAATATGTACTACAAGTATCCCTAAGTCATATCAGTCGCTTTCGTAAAAAAACACTGCTTACAACGAAAAATTTGATAAAATAAATTGTTAATAAACCGATAAAGCGCTGTGTTAAGAAGAAAGACCTCTATATATTAAAATTGTTAGTTTATTAAATCTCTGAGTCTCTGATGCGACTAAGTTGTTTTAGGTATATGAGTTAGGTACGTGTTTCACGTGTTTGTAGTTATTGACTTAAAAAATATTGCTAAATAGGCCTCAGATTAAACAGGCATGCTATTTAGGTACATATTAAATTAACCTGTTCTACGACGACGCTGTTTACGCAATCACAATACCTATATATATATTAATAGTTTTAAGGGTTGTTAAATTGTAATTCTTTTGTGTGATAATATAATATATATTTTATATCAACCTGCATTTTACAAGGTATTAAGTGCATAGTTTTTTGATTAATTCAAAATCAAAAATCATTTATTGTCAGGCAACAAAGACCCTTATGTGCAATGCAGACTAACATACATACAATTGATACAATAATTGTAACGATAGAAACTAAAAAACGTTTAATCGGTGATCAACAGATTTTTGCGGCGTCACCTGCTCTGATGTAGGATTCGACAGATTCCCACAGAACCGAACCGCGAATTACTTATTCTGTGGAACCACCTCAAATCCCTCAATACGACACCTTTCGGCCAGAGGTCCTCGATCTGCGTTCGCGATGACGTCAAGCAGTCAAGTGGCCGCGGCGAGCACACCACGAATGCACCCAAGTACTTAACTTACACTACATTGACCTACTTACACGAAATACCTAAGATACAAGTAGGTACTTAGTTAAAGTATCGATGTAAAATATTATGTATTATTTTAGACCCAGTTTCAATTTTAGCTTACAAGATTTAATATTTTATGTTGACTTTTTAAATCATGTCCCTTCGGCCGCGTACGCAACCAGAGGTTCGTAACCAGATGCGATCGAATACTTTTTCGGTCTTGTACGAAACCGGTTGCGATCAAAAACTAATTCCGTCTTACCCGTAACCAGTTACGATCGAACACTTCTCGTTCTTATACGAAACCAATGTCTGGGCCATCTAGCTAGTCTAGCTATAGGTTTTTTCAAAACTCAATATAACATAATATTGTCTTCGGTTACCGCGATTGTTATTCATGAAATAAAACAACTGAAACGGATTATATCGCGTGTACTAAACTTTAAATATATATTCCCAGAATGTTGCGGGAGGCTATTGAGATCAAAAAATATCCAAACTTTAACAGGGAAGATGGCTTTTCTGTACCACCTGCTTGGGATCCAGTAGTTCATCTGATTAAGCAGCAAGCTAGACATTAAGACTGGGACGGCTTAGTATCGGATGGTGTGGACAATACTGTTTTGAAAAAATAAGTCCCGCCGAGTTTGTTGGCCGGTTCTTCTCGGGTCAGAGGTGTAGGGTGGAACCGGTGGTAGATGGTTTTTTCTTCTTTTTTAGTAAAAATAAATAAATAAATTAAAATATTTAAATTCTCCTTACAAAATTATTTAAAGCCTAACAAGTTCCTTTTTAGCCCTCGCCACGTTGCGGATTTTCGATGGAACTAATTTATTTTAATGGCAATTATTTTGTTTGACATCCGACATTGAAAGTCATTGAATGTCACCGATGTAAACAAATCGAAAATGATTGTAAATATTTCAGGATAATAATAGATTTTGCAATCAAAATGCCCAAAAAAATTCACACCGATGCTAAACAAATAATTTTAAATACATTAAAATACTTGCGACAGAAAAAGGATACGGGATTCAGTAGCATTCCATTAAACAATGTTGTGAAATTATTTGTTGACATGACGGGTACTGATTTTCATAGTGAGTTTGTAATAAACTGGTTAGTTTTGTACTAAATATGAATATTAATTATTAAATTATTATTTTTCTCATTTAAGGCGTCTTTAGTGCTATAATCAAAAATATTTATTATAAGAATGAGCCATTACCACCACGAGTGACTGAATCTGGTAAATATATATACGGAGGTCGAATATTTAGAATCAAATTATGGCGGATAGGTAAATTATTCATACTTAATTATCAACTAAACATGCTCTTTCGATTGGGTTTCGATTGGGAAACATACTTCTACAACTCACATGTACATAATTGTATACCTCACTCGCTCTTGCACGATGCCAATACACACTGTCCCGACTATTCATGACGTACACGTATTGTTGCTATATGTAAGCTGTTTGTAGCGACATTATATCAGGGCTAAAAAAGAACTTGTCAGGCTATAGCTAATTTATGCTCAGCCCCTTGGGCAAATGGGCATGTGCAAACATTTTGTTTGTAGTTTGTTTAGAATTATCAAACATCAAATCTAAAATGTGAATTAAATAGTAATATTATGCCAAAATTTTATACAATCAATGTAAGTTGTAATTAAAATTATAAATTATTTAATTAATTAATTTATGTTCAGCCCTTCTGGCGTGTGCAAGCATTTCTTTTTTGTGAAAATCTATATAATTTATATGTGGGTAGTTTTGCGCATTGTATTTTTCTTGGAGGTAATTGTACTTTTGCCTCAGTCCACCCGTGACCATGAACGCTGTAAAGTGTTTGAAACGTCGGGATTTAATTTAAAGTTTAGTACACGCGATATAATCCGTTTCAGTTGTTTTATTTCATGAATAACAATCGCGGTAACCGAAGACAATATTATGTTATATTGAGTTTTGAAAAAACCTATAGCTAGACTAGCTAGATGGCCCAGACATTGGTTTCGTATAAGAACGAGAAGTGTTCGATCGTAACTGGTTACGGGTAAGACGGAATTAGTTTTTGATCGCAACCGGTTTCGTACAAGACCGAAAAAGTATTCGATCGCATCTGGTTACGAACCTCTGGTTGCGTACGCGGCCGAAGGGATCATGTTTGTATATTTACAATATTTAAGTATTATTTAATTGTATTATGATTGTCTAAAGTTTTGGATATTATTCAATGAAATAAATATCTTATCTTAACATTACAAGACTCTACGGTCACAGCGTATTAATTATACTAGTAAGGTAAAGGCCTTAAGATAGGTAGGTAATTGAAATGATTTTGCATAGATAGATGATTTATATTGCGATGGTCTTAAAAGTTGATTTATTTGAGTTGGTATATTTGATTATTTCGGGTATACAGGAAGTAAGTTACAAAATGATTATTTGCTAGACCATATACCACTTATCCGGGTTAACACAGTTAAAGATCTTGGCATAATGTTTGACTCTAAACTTACTTTCAACGAGCATATAACATCTCTCGCTAAAGATTGTTATAAAAAACTCGGCTTTATCATCCGTAATTCAAAAAACTTTAATGTTCCCAAAGTAGTTCAGCTATTATACATTGCTTTAGTTAGAAGTAAAATTGAATCTGGCTCTTTAATCTGGAACCCGCATGAAAAATCCTACACCTTGTTTTTAGAAAAGGTACAGAAAGCTTTTCTCCGTCTCTTATATAAAAAACTTACGGGTATTACCCCTTTTTATACCCAGCCAAATGTTTGCTGGTTATGCTACGCTTTAACTCCCTCCCTCGAGATAAGACGTAATGTCAATCTAATGTCTGCTACATCTAAAATATTAAGGGGAGAATCAAACTGCCTAGACTTGGTGACGAAAACGGCTACCTTTTTTGTTCCCGACAACTACCTACGTTGTCGTAGCCATCACCTCCTAGATAATGGAACCATTCACACGGCTGCACACCAGTACTCTCCAATTGTCCGTTCCCGGACACTCCTTAATAATTTCTTATCTTTTGCACCTAACTCCGACTTGTTTGCCGACGAAAGTCATAAACTTTTTAAAGATTTTTTAAGTTTTTGCGAATCAAACATGTAATATCTTAGTAGCTTATTAATCGCTTTATTATTACTTAGGTACTTAATTTTACTACTTGATTTTACAGTGGTGTTAGCTGTAATGCTGTAAAATTTGATTTCAATAAATATCAAATATCAAAATCCAGGATTCCTAAAGGCACTGAGTTCAAAAACAGTTCTTGTGTTTTTTTTATAATTGCTTTATTTCAAGACACACGTTCAAATGAATCGGATAATCGTTGAGAGTGAATAATTTAGTTGCATCCGCATCCGCACTGGCCGCAGATGGAGACGGAGCCGCAGGCGGGCGCGCAGCCGCCGAAGGAGACGGCGCCGAGCACGGGCACGGCGCCGGTGACGCAGGTGGTGCCGCACGCGTCGATGTTGCCGGCCGCGCTCACCACACCGCAGCCCTGCCCGCCGTACGAGCCGCCGCTGCCGGAGCTGGAACCGTAGCTGCTGCCGGAGTTGGAACCGTAGCTGCTGCCGGAGTTGGAACCGTAGCTGCTGCCGGAGCTGGAACCGTAGCCGATGCTGGACCCGCTGGAGCCGCAGCAGCGCTGGCTCAGCACGGACTGAAACATATTGGTTGTTAATTATGCGCCGAAATTCTTTTTAGTGTTATTTAACGGCAGACTTAAAATAGAATTTTAAAACTACAGACATAATTATAACAGCGCCATCTGGTCTCATTATCAAAAAATACTGCTCGTATATCCTGCCCCCCTTCCTCCCTCCTTAATCTTTTGTAGAAACCCACATCATTTTAAGCGACTTACCCATACTGTACATAATTGAGAAGGAGCATACATTCCATAGCATACAATTCGTGTGAACAAACACAAACAATTTCTCACCCCATGTATCCGTTTTTATGGATAAAACACACCTCATTTAACTTTAAATTCCCTTTCAATTCCTTTAAATTAAAAAATAAATAAAACAATAACGGATCTCGGGGCAGAAGTAGTCCAAAACGGAGATGGCGGGACGACTTTGACACATTTTGTAAAGAGTGGTGGGAGTGTGCATCGGATAGGACCAAATGGCGGGAAAGAGGGGAGGCCTTTACCCAGCAGTGGGACACTCCAGGAGTGACTATAGGACTATATGACCTATAGTCTAATAATAAACAAATAAAAAAAAGCGAAGTAAACAATAGTCGAGTAAAAACAATTCAAACAAAAATATTTACCTGGATCAGACAGAGCTGGAGGCAGAGCACGAACACGGTGAAGGGAGACATGGTGCTGTTCCTTAGCTTTCAAACTTACTTGAAACTATAATTGCTCTTGTAGCTGGTTCAGCTTTTATACTAAAACATTTCAAAGGAATGTTAGGAAATATTGATAACTCGAACACATGGTTATATCAAGTTTTTGTCTATTAGAGCTTCGCCAGGACAATGGGTCCTGATAATGCGTCAAACGTGTTTAATCGTGAATGTTATTTTTAATTGTTCTTTTGTTTCAAATTATATCAAAGGCAAATGAGTGATAAGAAAGCATTTAAAAACATGGGTTTGTATATCGAATAATCATTCTAGTGAAAATTTCCACTAAGAACAAATCAAAATGGCATTCAAAGTTGTGATCCTCTGCGCTTTTGCTCTCGTTGTCCAGGTAAGTAACCTTATTTATTTCCATTTTACATAATGTTTCTACTCAATATATTTTCCTTCGAACGTTGGCTGACTTGGAGGATATAACCAAACGGGGACGCCTTTGTCTGTAATTTTCTGTACGAAACAGTCTGCCGATTTATCCGGGGGAGGGGCACGTCAAATGTATGCGTAACGTAAAAATAGACATGTCAGATAAACGTCAATCCATACAATATGTATGACCATTGGCCGCCTATTTTCGACAGAGGGGAACGCCTGTTAATGGTTACTTCATTTGGTTATATCCTCCAAGTTGGCTGAGGGTTTCCTCTTAAATCATACTTTAAATTCTTACTTTATTTACGAGTATATTACTTGTTAGTTTTGTTTCATTCATTCTCTCAACGTGTCTATAATACCACTGGTGTTTTTCCAATCCTTAAATTACCAACGATTTCAAGATAGGATTTAATTTAAACTAATTCAAGTATGGAATGCAGACAGGCAGTTAAACTACGTTTATGGAAGTATGTACCTATTATACTCGTAAAGTCAGTTTCTTGTTGTAAATGTGTTGTATTTGGGAAGGGCACGAGTGAAACAACCGATGATGGCTATAGACACACTGCTTTATTGCACATGCACGTACGTAGTAATGGAAGCGGGGTGGTGCGCTCACGCACACATACATAACAAAATGTATATTCAAATCGTATTGGATTATGGGCTTCTTAAAGTATTCTCTGATTTCTCTGCCAAATAAAATCATTACCAGCCCACTCAACTCAACCAACCCAACTTACCTACGCTTCGTCAGTCAACTAACACTCAGTACTTATTTATGTATTCTGATCACTTAATTCTTAGGTTTGAAAATCATTTTAATAGTGTATTTCCATTCAGTTATTAATAACGTATGTTGATTTGTGTTGCAGACCATCTCTGGTCAGAGTTGCGGCTGCTCATGTGGCAGCTCTAGGGGCTCCATCGGCTACGGCAGCGGCAGCTATGGGGGCTCCAGCAGCTCTGTCAGCGCCAACTCCATCTCCATCCAGAATAGCGGCGGCGACCTCCTCGTCACCAGCGTCGGCCCCATCTCCCCCTCCGGCATCTCTGTCTCCTCCGAGCTCAGCCTGAACGGAGACTTGGACGTTAGCGGGCAACTGCCGTTCCTGACCGCCGTGCAGTTCTCGGGCGAATACGACACCAGCGGCTCCGGCTGCGTGGACTACAGCTGCGGCACCTGCGGGAACGTGGCCATCACCAGCGTGCAGGGCAACTCTGGTTGTGGTTGTGGTCGCAACTAAGCCTTGCCACTTAATTTCGACCTTTGCATGATGACCAAAGCTTTGTCTAACTATTAGTTGTCGCACCAGCGTGCAGGGCGGCGGTTCGGGCTGTGGCTGCGGCTGCGGACGCTAAGAGTACACATACCTTCAGTTATTTTCATCAAATAATTTATCGGATGTAAAATTTAAACTTTGTGCCGTAATAAAACATATGATCATGCCTACATTTCGTTTTGTTATAAGTACCTATCAATGCATCTCTCTGGGTGGCTACACAACTTTACCTAATGATAACGATAAATATCTCATATAAGCACAATAAGTACTGGAGACGCCATGTCTAAAATTTTCGGTACAAAATAGTCTGCCGTTTTTTGCGGGGGAGGGGCACATCAAATGTATAGGTACGTCATGTCAGATAAACGTCAGTCCACACATATGGTTGACATGTGGTTGACCATTGGCCGCCTATTTTCGACAGAGGGGAACGCCTGTTAATGGCGGCTCCATTGTTAATTACTCCGAGAGGCAGACCAAAGAAATTCTACCGGAACAAAACTACAAGCTCGTCAACTACAGGATTAAATACAGAACATAACCCACTAAACAAACACCTACATGATAATATGTAATATGGTATGGATAAAACAGAGAGCCCCATGAGCAGAGCGTACATGGAAGAACAGGAAACAGCAAATATTCTCCTAAAGTTCCTAGACTGTACAAACAGGTAGAAGTATACAGGGACTCCGTGCACACTGAAGGAGGCAGGAAGCAACCTGAAGACTCTGCTAGGTTTCGTGGAGAAGCTGGGGTGGCTAGAGTAGTGCTACCTCGTCATCACCCAAAATAGGCAAAACTGGTTGTCAATGCGGAAAAGCCAGCATCACTAACTAACAAGTCTAACCATCTCAATACCTAACATATACATAACCTACCCTCGGCTCGTCTTCGTATTTTTCGATATTATGTGTGTCCTGCCGTAAAACATGAAAATTTTAATACAAATCCATTTAAATTCAATGCAATTCAATCTGCGCCGGCTGCTGACGACTTTTACTTAGCGTCTTTCGGCGCGCGGGGGGCACGACGAAGGTTGGGCTTGGAGCATATACTGCATAACAGACGAAGACGCACTTTCAACCATTTTAAAAGTACGTCCATACAAAATAAGAAGAACGTATGACTGTTATAAGTTTCTAAAGACTAGGTACTCGTATTATACATACATACATACATCACTGGCTCAGTGACCCAAAGAGGATCTTGGCCTCTGACACAAGAGAGCGCCATTCTGCCCTATTCTGCGCCACTTCACGCCAGTTGGGTATTCCGAGGGCGGAGGGAGGGCGAGGGAGGGAGGAGCTCTTAGTGGCGGAGAGGAAAATCTGGCGGAAGATTCTGGGGCCTATCAGAGAGGAAGATGGCACTTGGAGGCGAAGGAAAAATAGGGAGCTAGAGGAGCTGGTTGCGATGCCTAATATAATTGGCGAGATCAAAGCCACACGACTCCGCTGGCTTGGTCACCTGGAGAGGATGGGGGAGGATCGTGCTGTGAGAAGAGCGTATGTGGGGCACCCGGGCGGAAAACGTCCGTCTGGGCGTCCCAGATACCGCTGGAGTGACGAAGCTCAAAAAAAGGTACTCGTATTATAGTGACGTAAAATACTTAAGTGATACTAGGCTTAAATGACGTATAAGACATTTAAACAGAAAAAAATATTATACGATTTTTTAAACTAGTATCAGTAATTTTGCTAAAGATCCTAATCTTAAAGTGCGTATAGCGTCTTTTGCGTATTTTTTGCCTAGTTTTTGTCTTATACGTACT
Source organism: Cydia fagiglandana (assembly GCF_963556715.1). Lineage (NCBI taxonomy): Eukaryota > Metazoa > Arthropoda > Insecta > Lepidoptera > Tortricidae > Cydia > Cydia fagiglandana. The sequence continues at coordinate 4,934,864 of NC_085956.1, forward strand.
TTTAGGCTAGACATAGTGGATAAGATTTCACGTAAACGTAAAGAGCTGCATATACGTTGATTTAGCCTGGCTTTGTCAAATAGTCGCGTTTTAGACTAGGAACGCTTGGAAAATATGTGCAAAAACGGCCTTGTTACGATATTCCTATCGAAAATTAAGCCACTTATCGGAAAACGGGCCAGAGTGGTCGATGCAGCTATAGTTTGTTTTTTTAGCATTAGAAATAAGGTAAACAATCTTGATGTGTCTTTTAATTGAAAAACACATTTTAAAAATAAGTTACGGCAAATATGTAACAGTTATGAATCTAATACGTTCATTTATATTCTTCTGCTTTCAAAAGTAATAGTTATTGATTTTTAAAAAGCGTTTTTCAATTAAAAGACATGTCAAGATCGCTTACCTTCTTTTAAGTAAATTTCGGTAAAATGTCGAAAAACTACTTTTTACACTAGAAGCCCTAAGAGGGCAGTGCTAGAATAGCCCTAGAAGGGCAGACAAATATTTCTATAGGAACATCAGCTTCTGCCCGCGACTTCGTCTACATAGAATGATGATGATATGATTGATAAATACTACCCTGTGTCCATTTCCGGGCCTCAAACTAACTCCACACCAAATTCATCTATATGTCGGCGGCCGATCGTAAGATCAGACATATCGTGAAATTCCTAGGCATATCGTGAAACGTGAAAATCTTTGACCCGTTCTCCGAGTCGACGGAGCCCCGCTACGCGGGGCTCCTATTTCTGGGCAGGTTGCCCTTCGGGCATATGAAGCAACCTAACGATAGGTTCGTTAGGTTGCTTCATATGCCCGAAGGGCAAACTACCCTCCTAGCTATATATTGGTTTAATGTGACTATAGTCAAAACATTACGCAGGAACATTACGATCTGCCTAATCTTACGATCGGCCGCCGACATATATAAGTTCGGTGATTTAAGCGTGAAGAGGTAACGGACAGACACGACTACATTGTACCATTTCAATATGATTCATCTAACTAATATGATTTGAAATAGAGTTTTATAAATGGGAACTGGGTGTAGTGATAGGTAGGTAATAAAAAAATATTAATTAATTAGTTCAAATCTTTTATTTTACACAGAAAATACATTTTGAATATAACTGATTTTAAGTGAAAATAACATAGGAATTGGAGAAGAAAAAACGAAAGTGGTTTTCTTTTGAATAATCCGCAGAAATAAAAACAACTAAGAATAAAACTAAGCTTTGGTCATCATGCAAAGGTCGAAGTTATGTGGCAAGGCTTAGTTGCAACTACAACCACAACCAGAGTTGCCCTGCACGCTGGTGATGGCCACGTTCCCGCAGGTGCCGCAGCTGTAGTCCACGCAGCCAGACCCGCTGGTTGGGTATTCGCCAGAGAACTGCACGGCGCTCAGGAACGGCAGTTGCCCGCAAACGTCCAAGTCTCCGTTCAGGCTGAGCTCGGAGGAGACAGAGATGCCGGAGGGGGAGATGGGGCCGACGCTGGTGACGAGGAGGTCGCCGCCGCTGTTCTGGATGTCGATGGAGTTGGCGCTGACGGAGCTGCTGGAGCCCCCATAGCTGCCGCTGCCGTAGCCGATGGAGCCCCTAGAGCTGCCACATGAGCAGCCGCAACTCTGACCGGAGATGGTCTGCAACACAAATCAACATACGTTATTAATAACTGAATGGAAATACACTATTAAAATGAGTTTCAAAGCTAAGAATTAAGTGATCAGAATACATAAATAAGTACTGAGTGTTAGTTGACTGACGAAGCATAGGTAAGTTGGATTGGTTGAGTTGAGTGGGGCCCGGTAACGATTTTATTTGGCAGAGAAATCAGAGAATACTTTAAGAAGCTCATAATCCAATACGATTTGAATACAGTATGTAAACTTACTAAAACCATTCCTCAAGCCCGTTAATGAATGGGTCACACTGAGCAACTTTTACTATGGCACCAACCCAGAAATCGCGAAAAAAAAATTGGCTCTCCCACAGAAAATTTCAATGCTAAACCAGCAAAATGTATGAAATAACCAAATTTTTTTTCGCGATTTCGGAGTCGGTGCCATAGTAAAAGTTGCTCAGTGTGACCTATTCATTAACGGGCTTTAGTAAATGGTTTTAGTAAGTTTACATACTGTATACATTTACAACAAGAAACTGACTTTACGAGTATAATACATACTTCCATAAACGTAGTTTAACTGCCTGTCTGCATTCCATACATGAATTAGTTTAAATCCTATCTTGAAAGCCATGGTAATTTCAGGATTGGAAAAACAGCAGTGGTATTATAGACACGTTGAGAGAATTAATGAAATAAAACTACTTAACAAGTAGTATACTCGTAAATAAAGTAAGGATTTAAAGTATGATTTAAGAGGAAACCCTCAGCCAACTTGGAGGATATGACCAAGCGGAGTAACCATTAACAGGCGTTCCCCTCTGTCGAATATAGGCGGCCAATGGTCATACACATTGTATGGACTGACGTTTATCTGACATGTCTATTTTTACGTTACGCATACAATTTTGACGTGCCCCTCCCCCGCATAAATCGGCAGACTGTACAGAAAATTACAGACAAGGCGTCCCTGTTTGGTTATATCCTCCGAGTCAGCCAACTTTGGAAAGAAAATATGTTGTGTAGAAACATTATGTAAAATGGAAATAAATAAGGTTACTTACCTGGACAAGGAGAGCAAAAGCGCAGAGGATCACAACTTTGAATGCCATTTTGATTTGTTCTTAGTGGAAGTTTTCACTAGAATGATTATTCGATATACAAACCTATGTTTTTAAATGCTTTCTTATCACTCATTTGCCTTTGATATAATTTGAAACAAAAGAACAATTAAAAATAATATTCACGATTAAACACGTTTGACGCATTATCAGGACCCATTGTCCTGGCAAAGCTCAAATAGACAATAACTTGATATAAACATGTGTTCGAGCTATCAATGTTTCCTAACATTCCTTTGAAAGATTTTGGTATAAAAGCTGAACAAGCTACATGAGCAGTTATAGTTTCAAGTAAATTTGAAAGCTAAGGAACAGCACCATGTCTCCCTTCACCGTGTTCGCACTCTGCCTCCAGCTCTGCCTGATTCAGGTAAATACTTTTGATTGAATTGACATTTGAACTCGACTTTACTTTGCTTTATTGTATTATTTAAAAAATGCTGGGAATTTAAAGTTGAATGAGGTGTGTTTTACCCATTAAAACGGATACATGGGGTGAGAAATTGTTTGTATGTTTGTTCACACTAATTGTATGCTATGGAATGTATGCTCCTTCTCAATTATGTACAGTATGGGTAAGCCGCTTAAAATTAAGTGGGTTTCTACAAAAGATTAAGGAAGGAGGAAGGGGGGCAGGATATACGAGCAGTATTTTTTGACACTGAGACCGGATGGCGCTGTTATAATTATGTCTGTAATTTAAAATTCTATTTTAAGTCTGCCGTTAAAGTTTAACATAATTATAATAACTAATATTGAGTTCTTTGGCAAGGAGCACTGGATAAGCTTAAATAATTACTTGCCTATCAATAGGTACTTATGGTATTATCATAAACGCGTTACTGGCCCGAATTAGCTATGAATCGTTTGCCTTTATGTGTCATTTTGATTTATGTATTTGTAAGAGGGTTAGAATTTAACCCCCTTATTCATTAAATTATGTTGTATCCCTCTCTTAAAAATACATAAGTCAAAATGAGTCATTTTGACTTATGTATTTTTAAGATTTTAAATGACAGATAAAGAAAATAAAGAAAGGAAATACATTTATTTACGTCAAACCAAACCAGTTAAATTATAAACTAGAAAGACAAACGATTCATAGCTAATTCAGGACAGTAACGCGTTTATTAATAACGTCATAATATTCTTATCTTAGTGTGCGTGTTTTGTTAACACAGCAATGAAAAAGAATTTCGGCGCATAATTAACAAGCAATATGTTTCAGTCAGTGATGAGCCAGCGCTGCTGCGGCTCCAGTGGCTCCAGCATCGGCTACGGTTCCAGCATCGGCTCCGGCTCCAGCATTGGCTACGGTTCCAGCATCGGCTACGGTTCCAGCTCCGGCAGCTGCGGCTCGTACGGCGGGCAGGGCTGCGGGGTGGTGAGCGCGGCCGGCAACATCGACGCGTGCGGCACCACCTGCGTCACCGGCGCCGTGCCCGTGCTCGGCTCCGTCACCTTCGGCGGCTGCGCGCCCGCCTGCGGCTCCGTCTCCATCTGCGGACAGTGCGGATGCGGATGCAACTAAATTACCCACCGAAGATCTCATTCTCAATCAATTTCTGATTCACTTGAACCCATGTCTTTAAATAAAGCAAATCTGATTAATAGAGTTTTTGGATTTTGAACCAATAACCTTTTCCAATCTTTTTTTGTAAGATAACAAAAAAACATCAATAATAGCGGAAGAGACCAAGCATTAAAAGTAGGTATCTACCTATAATATAATATTTTTCAAAGTCGAAGGGTAGGATGACACCTGCATTTCCATACAATTTTGCGAGATTTATTGTTTTTAGTTTTTAGTTTTAGGTTATAAATTATATGGAGATGACAGGTGTCATCCTATCCTTCGCGTTTGAAAAATATTAAAATGTATTAATCTACCATTAACTAGTGTTACAAAAAAAGTTAACTTGAGGTAAATCTTAAACTCAAAGTATATCAGGAAGCATAGACAAAGATGCCAACCGTTATTTAACTCCATGGCGAACGAAACGCAACAGTCTCGGTCGCACAAACATGAACGAGTGATAGAGAGAGATAACAGCGCTACGCTACGGAGCGTGAACGATTGGCATCTTGCCTACGCACCCAGATACGTTTGAATAGGTACATACTGTAGAGAAAATATGTAATTTGAAATGTTTTCTTTCCTTTCGCAACTATTGAACCTGACGACACTGACTGCCACGGCTCATAGGAGCCTGCGGACCAACTAATCCCGAGAAGTGGTGTAGGCCTAGTGCCTACAAAAGTGACTGCCATCTGACCTTCCAACCCAGAGGAGAAACTAGGCTTATTGGAATTAGTCCGGTTTCCTCACGATGTTTTCCTTCCCCTATAAACGAATGCTAATAAAATATCAAATGATATTTCGTACATAGGTAAGTTCCGAAAAACTCATCGGTGCGAGCCGGGTTTAAATAAATTAAATCAACTTGTAAAATTTGTTTTTCGTCAATGCATCTCAATTGAAACTTTGTCAAATGGGTAGTCATACTAGTCATCTGTTAATACTCTTGGAAATAAATATATCTTCAACCGGCTGTATCGCGGTATTCGCGGGGAAAAGGCCGTAGGTACCTGGGCGTTTTTAGAATTAGAGTCCGTCACGTAATGGAATTCCACAACCCAAAAAAAAAATTTTTTTGACTAAAAATGGGTTGAATGAAATCTACTATTTATATATTTTATGAAAATGTTACTTTCTTTCTATATAAATTATTTATATTCCTAATAAATCACTTTAAACTGAATGACAGCGAATGTGACGATCCATTACGTTACAAGTTTTAGGCAGGTTTTAAGTGAAGATCGGAGTGTTTTAAGTGAACCAATTTTTATTTATTGAAATACATAACAATATTAATTTTCTAAAAACGAATAACAACTGCAATACTAAGTATTACAATAAAGTTATTTAAAGGAGTCTTTCCAATACGTCACATTTTTGTTGCAATTGTTGCTTTGCAATCATTTTGTTATAAAAAACGTAAGGTAAAGGTATTATAAAAAGTTGTTTTTAATAATTATCATATATTATTCTTGCAAATGAGATCGAAATCAGTATCAATTATCCTAAAAATTAATATAAATTCTAATAAAATCAATCACAGCCACAGTAGGACAAAGTGACGTTATGGACCATAATATCGCGTTTAGGAACTACATGAAGGGTTTACATGTGCGGAAAATAGCTACTTAATTTAATACCTACTTAATGTTGTACTAAATTAAATAATTTAGTAATTAATACCTATTATTACAGTTTAACTTAACAGATTTTGAAATTTCCTGCAGTAATTATGCTTTCGACTGCAGCAGTATTGCAGCACGATAATACTGCCGACTGCATTACTGCTACAACTAAATCAAAATAGATGTTGCTGCCCAGTTTTTTGACATTTGCAGTTAGCAGCATTGTCGTACTGCAATACTGCTGCAGTCGAAAGCATAACCTGCGCCTGCCAGCGTTTCTTAGGTCGAGCCGCCACTGGTGCTAAGTAATTACTAGTAGGTCGAGTAGTTAGAAGAATATAGCTAGAATAAAATTATTTGTGTGTTTTTAATATCACTCTACCTACTATATTTTGGCAACTTAAACTGACGGCATGTAAACCGTGCATTTTCATTCCATACGTCACGTTTTTTTGTTCCACTAATACATCACGTAACGTTTTGGATGTGACGTAGGCATGCCGGTTGGTTAATAAAGCGAAATAGCGGTCTGATCGTTTGAATTTTCTTAATTATAATTATTTGATATCATACAACACATAATAATCTAACGTAATTCATAAATATTTAGTCAATAATTGACTCCTTATCTTCAGTTTAATTCAGTTCGTTGTGGAAAACAAATTTCTGCACATCGTGACGCACAACCTACACTAGCTTTTTTCGAGCCCAATTGCCTTGTAAAACCTAAACACCGGGTAATTATAGGAACATAATGTTACGATCATGTAAAAATCCGTATGATATTAGTAGATTTTTGCTACTAAGTTGGTAAAAACTCCGTGACGTTGGTGGAAATTTCCACTACGTCGATATTGAAGGACAACAATAAATTAAACTTTAATGCATATTTTTACTTTAGGTGCTAAAAAATAAGGTTTTTAATAGATTTTGGCTGGTACGATCTTATCACACAACAACCAGGTTCGGGCCTAGAAGGAGGCAGATATATAATATTTGAATCCAAAGTATGCAAAGTGTGCATGGGACACTCAAAAATCATCTACCTTTCTTCAGTTTTTGTACATTTTCTTTACTTTAAAGTACCATTTAATCAGTTTTTTTACCATAAATACTCAGATAATAAATCACTTTACAATTTTTGTATACATGTAGTACACTTTAAAACAGTATTTGACGGTAAAAAAGTATACCAAAGTCGTAGGACAGCGATATTTTACCCAAATATTTTTTTCCGAAAACGCCCACCTAACGTAAAAGCCAAATGGGAGCATCTGTTAGTTACCTATTTAAATGTCGGGGAACCCTGGGATTTATAGGCACCTGGGGTAATATGAGCACCCATTATCCTGTTTCCACTAGCCCGCACACGCAGTAGGCAGTAGCTGAGATGGACGTCTATCGGCCCTGTCACCGTACGGTGAGTGGCAATGGTGGTTGGTGGTGTTAGCGCACGTTTCTAGCCAGAAACGATTTCACGAATGTACGAAATTTGATCTATATATTCTATATTTTGGTGTGATCAGTATTTTGCACATCTAACATATGTGTGTTATAATTTTATTAACGACTCAGTTTGGCTTTTTAAAATTTCTTAAATTTTTAAAAGTTAATAATTTGTTTTATACGTTAATAAATATTTTCGTTTAATAATCTTTTCACGGTCTTAGGGTAAGTTTACAAAAACATTTTTATTTTGTTTATGCATTTTATTGTAGCAGCACAATCGTACATAGTTACCAGTTGGAAGCTATATACAGCCGAAAAATAGCTTGAAGTTATCAAGTCGTCGACTAATAGTGTTCTTAGCGACCGCAGCCGCAGCCGCAGCCGGAGCTGGAGCCGCCCTGCACGCTGGTGATGGCCACGTTCCCGCAGGTGCCGCAGCTGTAGTCCACGCACGCCGAGCCGCTGGTGTCGTATTCGCCAGAGAACTGCACGGCGCTCAGGAACGGCAGTTGTCCGTTAACGTCCAAGTCTCCGTTCAGGCTGAGCTCGGAGGAGACGGCGATGCCGGAGGGGGAAATGGGGCCGACGCTGGTGACGAGGAGGTCGCCGCCGCTATTCTGGATGGTGATGGAGTTGGCGCTGACGGAGCTGGAGCCAATAGAGCCCGAGCTGCTGTAACTGCCAGAGCGGCCGGACCCGCATGAGCAACCACAGCCCTGTCCGGAGATGGACTGCGACACAAAACAACATTAAATACATATTAATACAATACTGAACAAAAATAAAGACGAAATATTCAAAAGTATACAATTAATTATTTCAGGTACCTAATTAATATTTAAAAGGTCCTAGAGCTGCCACATGAGTAGCCGCATCTCTGGCCAGAGATGGTCTGAAACGCAATAATATTTGTAGGACTAAGGAGCTGTAAAATTTTATAGGTTATGGTAACTTTCCTCTTTGTGGCTCCCTACTTTCCAATCCGTAGCAGGGGAGTCAAAGTTGATTGTTTCACAATACTTATATAAACTTAAAGAATTTCACCGATTGGACACAAAAGAGCACATCAATTATAAATTTAATTTAACCTAAGAAATTGACAATTATTTGCGAGTATACGGTCGTTGACGAAAGAGAAATTTAATATATTTGCAAACTCATGGAAAAGCATAGGTATACTATAGGTATAACTACATTATTATATATTTAACATCAAGAAATCAAAAGGAAAAATCAATAATTTACCTGGACCAGCAGAAGAGAAGCGCAGAGAAGGATAGCTTTGAATGCCATTTTAATGGTTGCTGTAGTGAGTGTCTTACTAAAGTATGATTTTCAGTAAGAATTGTAGGACTTTTTATAGTTCTTGCGAGTCTTTCGAAATTAATTTAAGATAACATACATTGACTTTAACAGGCACGTTTCTCAAATTATGTCCAAGTGTTCTTAGATTACTCTAGTTTACTTGTAACATAAATCGGCCACGTGTTTCGTCTTTTGAAATGCTATTGTTCTTCTTATCATTGTTTTAATTGGTTTATTATAAAAGCTGGTCTTCAAGAATATCGAACATAGTTTTTTCGACCTTCGAATAAACAACGTCAACCATGTCTCCTTACACCGTGTTGGTCCTCTGCATCCAAATCTGCCTGATTCAGGTAAGTTCTATTTTTCTGTCATGGAGTTTAAACTAACTATTTCTTGTATCCCGGACATCCCAGGTGCCTTATTTTCTGGAATTTTTTTTTTAAAGAGGCTGTGTGATTTTTTAAATAATTTGTTTGTAAAATAAATAGGTACTATTTTTAACAACGAAATAAAGAGTACAGTCCCTCTCTGTTGGTACTTTTTATATTTTGTACTTACAAGGCCTCCATAATCGCCTACACACATTCACAATAATTTAGTAAAATATCATCTTCATCGCAAGTAATAGTTATATCGGAGAGTCCCATAAAACTCTAGGTGTCTATACAATACAATACTCTTTAGGTATTTCACACTGCACACCTCATGACCTCACATACTCGTAGATATATATAAACATATTCCGCACCAGCTCTTACGAATCGACATGTATGTGTCGGCGGCCGATCGTAAGATCAGGCATATCGTGAAATTCCTAGGCATATCGTGAAACGTGAAACACTTTAACTCGTTATCGTTGCCTGAGTCGACTGAGCCCCGCTACGCGGGGCGCCTATCTCTGGGCAGTTTGCCCTTCGGGCATCTGAAGCAACCTAGCGACCCTATCCTACTTATTTATTGGTTTAATGTAACTATGGTCAAAACATTACACAGGAACATTACGATCTGCCTGATCTTACGATCGGCCGCCGACATATGTACCTACATATTTTATTGCCTTGACTAACAGTTTCTTTTCCATTAACAGTCAGTGATGAGCCAGCGCTGCTGCGGCTCCAGCATCGGCTCCGGGTCCAGCATCGGCTACGGTTCCAGCATCGGCTACGGTTCCAACATCGGCTCCGGCTCCAGCATCGGCTACGGTTCCAGCTCCGGCAACAGCGGCTCGTACGGCGGGCAGGGCTGCGGGGTGGTGAGCGCGGCCGGCAACATCGACGCGTGCGGCACCACCTGCGTCACCGGCGCCGTGCCCGTGCTCGGCTCCGTCACCTTCGGCGGCTGCGCGCCCGCCTGCGGCTCCGTCTCTATCTGCGGACAGTGCGGATGCGGATGCAACTAAATTACCCACCGAAGATCTCATTCTCAATCAATTTGTGATTCACTTGAACCCATGTCTTTAAATAAAGCAAATCTGATTAATAGAGTTTTTGGATTTTGAACCAATAACCTTTTCCAATCTTTTTTTGTAAGATAACAAAAAAATATCAATAATAGCGGAAAAGACCAAGCATTAAAAGTAGGTATCTACCTATAATATAATATTTTTCAAAGTCGAAGGGTAGGATGACACCTGCATTTCCATACATTTTTGCGAGATTTATTGTTTTTAGTTTTAGGTTATATTATAAATTATATGGAGATGAGAGTTGTCATCCTATCCTTCGCGTTTGAAAAATATTCAAATGTATTTATCTACCATTAACTTACAAAAAAAGTTAACTCGAGGTATATCTTAAACTCAAAGTATATTCGTATTTCGTTTAATAAACTGGAAGCATACACATAGATGCCAATCGTTAACTCCGTGGCGAAACGCAACTGTCTCGGTCTCACAAATATGGACGAGTGATAGAGAGAGATAACAGCGCTACACTACGGAGCGTGAACGATTGGCATTTTGTCTACGCACCCAGATACGTTTGAATAACTGTAGAGGAGATAATTTGAAATGTTTTCTTTCCTTTCGCAACTATTGAACCTGACGACACTGACTGCCACGGCTGTAGTAGGCCTAGTGCCTACAAAAGTGACTGCCATCTGACCTTCCAACCCAGAGGAGAAACTAGGCTTGTTGGGATTAGTCCGGTTTCCTCACGATGTTTTCCTTCCCCGATAAACGAATGCTAAATAAAATATCAAATGATATTTCGTACATAGGTAAGTTCCGAAAAACTCATTGGTGCGAGCCGGGTTTAAATAAATGAAATAAACTTGTAAAATTTGTTTTTCGTCAATGCATCTCAATTGAAACTTTGTCAAATGGGTAGTCATACTAGTCATCTGTTAATACTCTTGGAAATAAATAATATCTTCAGCCGGCTGTATCGCGGTATTTGCGGGGTAAAGGCCATAGGTACGTAGTAGCTAAATGCGAGCATCTGTTAATTACTTATTTAAATGTAGGGGAACCCTGGATATTATAGGCACCTGGGGTAATATGAGCACCCATTATCCTGTTTCCACTAGCCCGCACACGCAGTAGGCAGTAGCTGGGACGGACGACGGACGACGGACGGACTATCAGCCCTGTGACCGTACGGCGAGTGGCAATGGTGGTTGGTGGTATAAAGCTCACGTTTCTGGGAGCCAGAAACGATTTCACGAATGTACGAAATTTGATCTATATGTATATTCTATATTTTGGTGTGATCAGTATTTTGCACATCTAACATATGTGTGTTATAATTTTATTAACGATTCAGTTTGGCTTTTTAAAATTTCTTAAATTTTTAAAAGTTAATAATTTGTTTTATTAGTTAATAAATATTTTCGTTTAATAATCTTTTCACGGTCTTAGGGTAAGTTTACAAAAACATTTTTATTTTGTTTATGCATTTTATTGTATCAGCTCAATCGTACATAGTTACGAGTTGGAAGCTATATACAGCCGAAAAATAGCTTGAAGTTATCAAGTCGTCGACTAATAGTGTTCTTAGCGACCGCAGCCGCAGCCGCAGCCGGAGCTGGAGCCGCCCTGCACGCTGGTGATGGCCACGTTCCCGCAGGTGCCGCAGCTGTAGTCCACGCACGCCGAGCCGCTGGTGTCGTATTCGCCAGAGAACTGCACGGCGCTCAGGAACGGCAGTTGTCCGTTAACGTCCAAGTCTCCGTTCAGGCTGAGCTCGGAGGAGACGGCGATGCCGGAGGGGGAAATGGGGCCGACGCTGGTGACGAGGAGGTCGCCGCCGCTATTCTGGATGGTGATGGAGTTGGCGCTGACGGAGCTGGAGCCAATAGAGCCCGAGCTGCTGTAACTGCCAGAGCGGCCGGACCCGCATGAGCAACCACAGCCCTGTCCGGAGATGGACTGCGACACAAAACAACATTAAATACATATTAATACAATACTGAACAAAAATAAAGACGAAATATTCAAAAGTATACAATTAATTATTTCAGGTACCTAATTAATATTTAAAAGGTCCTAGAGCTGCCACATGAGTAGCCGCATCTCTGGCCAGAGATGGTCTGAAACGCAATAATATTTGTAGGACTAAGGAGCTGTAAAATTTTATAGGTTATGGTAACTTTCCTCTTTGTGGCTCCCTACTTTCCAATCCGTAGCAGGGGAGTCAAAGTTGATTGTTTCACAATACTTATATAAACTTAAAGAATTTCACCGATTGGACACAAAAGAGCACATCAATTATAAATTTAATTTAACCTAAGAAATTGACAATTATTTGCGAGTATACGGTCGTTGACGAAAGAGAAATTTAATATATTTGCAAACTCATGGAAAAGCATAGGTATACTATAGGTATAACTACATTATTATATATTTAACATCAAGAAATCAAAAGGAAAAATCAATAATTTACCTGGACCAGCAGAAGAGAAGCGCAGAGAAGGATAGCTTTGAATGCCATTTTAATGGTTGCTGTAGTGAGTGTCTTACTAAAGTATGATTTTCAGTAAGAATTGTAGGACTTTTTATAGTTCTTGCGAGTCTTTCGAAATTAATTTAAGATAACATACATTGACTTTAACAGGCACGTTTCTCAAATTATGTCCAAGTGTTCTTAGATTACTCTAGTTTACTTGTAACATAAATCGGCCACGTGTTTCGTCTTTTGAAATGCTATTGTTCTTCTTATCATTGTTTTAATTGGTTTATTATAAAAGCTGGTCTTCAAGAATATCGAACATAGTTTTTTCGACCTTCGAATAAACAACGTCAACCATGTCTCCTTACACCGTGTTGGTCCTCTGCATCCAAATCTGCCTGATTCAGGTAAGTTCTATTTTTCTGTCATGGAGTTTAAACTAACTATTTCTTGTATCCCGGACATCCCAGGTGCCTTATTTTCTGGAATTTTTTTTTTAAAGAGGCTGTGTGATTTTTTAAATAATTTGTTTGTAAAATAAATAGGTACTATTTTTAACAACGAAATAAAGAGTACAGTCCCTCTCTGTTGGTACTTTTTATATTTTGTACTTACAAGGCCTCCATAATCGCCTACACACATTCACAATAATTTAGTAAAATATCATCTTCATCGCAAGTAATAGTTATATCGGAGAGTCCCATAAAACTCTAGGTGTCTATACAATACAATACTCTTTAGGTATTTCACACTGCACACCTCATGACCTCACATACTCGTAGATATATATAAACATATTCCGCACCAGCTCTTACGAATCGACATGTATGTGTCGGCGGCCGATCGTAAGATCAGGCATATCGTGAAATTCCTAGGCATATCGTGAAACGTGAAACACTTTAACTCGTTATCGTTGCCTGAGTCGACTGAGCCCCGCTACGCGGGGCGCCTATCTCTGGGCAGTTTGCCCTTCGGGCATCTGAAGCAACCTAGCGACCCTATCCTACTTATTTATTGGTTTAATGTAACTATGGTCAAAACATTACACAGGAACATTACGATCTGCCTGATCTTACGATCGGCCGCCGACATATGTACCTACATATTTTATTGCCTTGACTAACAGTTTCTTTTCCATTAACAGTCAGTGATGAGCCAGCGCTGCTGCGGCTCCAGCATCGGCTCCGGGTCCAGCATCGGCTACGGTTCCAGCATCGGCTACGGTTCCAACATCGGCTCCGGCTCCAGCATCGGCTACGGTTCCAGCTCCGGCAACAGCGGCTCGTACGGCGGGCAGGGCTGCGGGGTGGTGAGCGCGGCCGGCAACATCGACGCGTGCGGCACCACCTGCGTCACCGGCGCCGTGCCCGTGCTCGGCTCCGTCACCTTCGGCGGCTGCGCGCCCGCCTGCGGCTCCGTCTCTATCTGCGGACAGTGCGGATGCGGATGCAACTAAATTACCCACCGAAGATCTCATTCTCAATCAATTTGTGATTCACTTGAACCCATGTCTTTAAATAAAGCAAATCTGATTAATAGAGTTTTTGGATTTTGAACCAATAACCTTTTCCAATCTTTTTTTGTAAGATAACAAAAAAATATCAATAATAGCGGAAAAGACCAAGCATTAAAAGTAGGTATCTACCTATAATATAATATTTTTCAAAGTCGAAGGGTAGGATGACACCTGCATTTCCATACATTTTTGCGAGATTTATTGTTTTTAGTTTTAGGTTATATTATAAATTATATGGAGATGAGAGTTGTCATCCTATCCTTCGCGTTTGAAAAATATTCAAATGTATTTATCTACCATTAACTTACAAAAAAAGTTAACTCGAGGTATATCTTAAACTCAAAGTATATTCGTATTTCGTTTAATAAACTGGAAGCATACACATAGATGCCAATCGTTAACTCCGTGGCGAAACGCAACTGTCTCGGTCTCACAAATATGGACGAGTGATAGAGAGAGATAACAGCGCTACACTACGGAGCGTGAACGATTGGCATTTTGTCTACGCACCCAGATACGTTTGAATAACTGTAGAGGAGATAATTTGAAATGTTTTCTTTCCTTTCGCAACTATTGAACCTGACGACACTGACTGCCACGGCTGTAGTAGGCCTAGTGCCTACAAAAGTGACTGCCATCTGACCTTCCAACCCAGAGGAGAAACTAGGCTTGTTGGGATTAGTCCGGTTTCCTCACGATGTTTTCCTTCCCCGATAAACGAATGCTAAATAAAATATCAAATGATATTTCGTACATAGGTAAGTTCCGAAAAACTCATTGGTGCGAGCCGGGTTTAAATAAATGAAATAAACTTGTAAAATTTGTTTTTCGTCAATGCATCTCAATTGAAACTTTGTCAAATGGGTAGTCATACTAGTCATCTGTTAATACTCTTGGAAATAAATAATATCTTCAGCCGGCTGTATCGCGGTATTTGCGGGGTAAAGGCCATAGGTACGTAGTAGCTAAATGCGAGCATCTGTTAATTACTTATTTAAATGTAGGGGAACCCTGGATATTATAGGCACCTGGGGTAATATGAGCACCCATTATCCTGTTTCCACTAGCCCGCACACGCAGTAGGCAGTAGCTGGGACGGACGACGGACGACGGACGGACTATCAGCCCTGTGACCGTACGGCGAGTGGCAATGGTGGTTGGTGGTATAAAGCTCACGTTTCTGGGAGCCAGAAACGATTTCACGAATGTACGAAATTTGATCTATATGTATATTCTATATTTTGGTGTGATCAGTATTTTGCACATCTAACATATGTGTGTTATAATTTTATTAACGATTCAGTTTGGCTTTTTAAAATTTCTTAAATTTTTAAAAGTTAATAATTTGTTTTATTAGTTAATAAATATTTTCGTTTAATAATCTTTTCACGGTCTTAGGGTAAGTTTACAAAAACATTTTTATTTTGTTTATGCATTTTATTGTATCAGCTCAATCGTACATAGTTACGAGTTGGAAGCTATATACAGCCGAAAAATAGCTTGAAGTTATCAAGTCGTCGACTAATAGTGTTCTTAGCGACCGCAGCCGCAGCCGCAGCCGGAGCTGGAGCCGCCCTGCACGCTGGTGATGGCCACGTTCCCGCAGGTGCCGCAGCTGTAGTCCACGCACGCCGAGCCGCTGGTGTCGTATTCGCCAGAGAACTGCACGGCGCTCAGGAACGGCAGTTGCCCGCTAACGTCCAAGTCTCCGTTCAGGCTGAGCTCGGAGGAGACGGCGATGCCGGAGGGGGAGATGGGGCCGACGCTGGTGACGAGGAGGTCGCCGCCGCTATTCTGGATGGTGATGGAGTTAGCGCTGACGGAGCTGGAGCCAATAGAGCCCGAGCTGCTGTAACTGCCAGAGCGGCCGGACCCGCATGAGCAACCACAGCCCTGTCCGGAGATGGACTGCGACACAAAACAACATTAAATACATATTAATACAATACTGAACAAAAATAAAGACGAAATATTCAAAAGTATACAATTATTTATTTCAGGTACCTAATTAATATTTAAAAGGTCCTAGAGCTGCCACATGAGTAGCCGCATCTCTGGCCAGAGATGGTCTGAAACGCAATAATATTTGTAGGACTAAGGAGCTGTAAAATTTTATAGGTTATGGTAACTTTCCTCTTTGTGGCTCCCTACTTTCCAATCCGTAGCAGGGGAGTCAAAGTTGATTGTTTCACAATACTTAACTATATAAACTTAAAGAATTTCACCGACTGGATACAAAAGAGCACATCAATTATAAATTTAATTTAACCTAAGAAATTGACAATTATTTGCGAGTATACGGTCGTTGACGAAAGAGAAATTTAATATATTTGCAAACTCATGGAAAAGCATAGGTATAACTACATTATTATATATTTAACATCAAGAAATCAAAAGGAAAAATCAGTAATTTACCTGGACCAGCAGAAGAGAAGCGCAGAGAAGGATAGCTTTGAATGCCATTTTAATGGTTGCTGTAGTAAGTGTCTTACTAAAGTATGATTTTCAGTAAGAATTGTAGGACTTTTTATAGTTCTTGCGAGTCTTTCGAAATTAACTTAAGATAACATACATTGACTTTACTTTAACAGGCACGTTTCTCAAATTATGTCCAAGTGTTCTTAGATTACTCTAGTTTACTTGTAACATAAATCGGCCACGTGTTTCGTCTTTTGAAATGCTATTGTTCTTCTTATCATTGTTTTAATTGGTTTATTATAAAAGCTGGTCTTCAAGAATATCGAACATAGTTTTTTCGACATTCGAATAAACAACGTCAACCATGTCTCCTTACACCGTGTTGGTCCTCTGCATCCAAATCTGTCTGATTCAGGTAAGTTCAACTACTTTACCATATTTTTCTGTCTTAGAGTTTAAACTAACAATTTCTTGTATCCCAGCCATCCCAGGTGCCTTATTTTCTGGAATTTTTTAAAAAAATCGTGAAACGTGAGACACTTTAACTCGTTATCGTTCCCTGAGTCGACGGAGCCCCGCTACGCGGGGCGCCTATCTCTGGGCAGTTTGCCCTTCGGGCATCTGAAGCAACCTAGCGACCCTATCCTACTTATTTATTGGTTTAATGTAACTATGGTCAAAACATTACACAGGAACATTACGATCTGCCTGATCTTACGATCGGCCGCCGACATATGTACCTACATATTTTATTGCCTTGACTAACAGTTTCTTTTCCATTAACAGTCAGTGATGAGCCAGCGCTGCTGCGGCTCCAGCATCGGCTCCGGGTCCAGCATCGGCTACGGTTCCAGCATCGGCTACGGTTCCAGCATCGGCTCCGGTTCCAGCTCCGGCAACAGCGGCTCGTACGGCGGGCAGGGCTGCGGGGTGGTGAGCGCGGCCGGCACCATCGACGCGTGCGGCAACACCTGCGTCACCGGCGCCGTGCCCGTGCTCGGCGCCGTCTCCTTCGACGGCTGCGCGCCCGCCTGCGGCTCCGTCTCCATCTGCGGACAGTGCGGATGCGGATGCAACTAAATTCACTCAATATTTTGGCGCATTGAAATCCAGTTTGAATGACTGTTCACCGATGTTCCATATTTGTAATTGATACTTTTGATTTACTTACCAAACATTATCTAAGCTCCGATTCTGGATGGTGTTTCTTCAAACAAAAACGTCACTTTTGACACTGACAAATCTAATCCATATCGTTTCTAGATCTATTAATTGACGTATCTTAAAGTTCGAATAGAGCCGGTTGTTTTGAATACTATTGGTGAAGTATGCCGAATCCGGTCCCTAAGTAAAATTTTCTAAGTAGGTGTTCAATTTTGCTATGGAGTGAACTTTATGGCATCATGTAACCATATAAGCACTGTCACTAGTTTGGAACTTTAGCTAGGTATTACTGTGTGGACTGTATGGTTGCACAATTAACATGGAGATTCGTTTATAGGAAATTGAATTTGAAAATTTACCTTTTGGCCATGATCCATATCATTTTAAACTGGATTTCGTTTTAAGTATTTCTGCAAGCCTATTATGGATCGCTTTATCCACGTTTATCCACGTGATAAAACAACTGTCACTTTTTAACTCTGGGGGATAGAAAGAGACGGACACCGTTTTATCACGCTGTCACGTAGACAAATACGACCATCATAGCCGTACTGGAATTAAACTCAATTGGCTTTAAGTGGAAGACTTTTATTATAATAGGTAAGTGTACAATGTATGATTTTGTCCCCCCAGTTAACCGAGTAGCGATTATTGGTAAAATGAATAATAATTTAACCCAAAAACATGATGTACTTTGAGATAATACACAGACCGGTACTATGCATATACGAGTACATACTATACATATACAGCTGAAATACACAATCATTACAACACGCACTCTCATGTACTTCATATCGAAAGGTCGGACAATTCGAGCTCCCTTGGCGCGAGCAATCTCCAATACTGGGCGCCTGGGGCGCCAATTCTGTGGCCCTACTGAATAAATAAATAAATAATAATAAATAAATAAATATTATAGGACATTCTTACACAGATTGACTAAGTCCCACGGTAAGCTCAAGAAGGCTTGTGTAATAATATACAAATACTTAAATACATAGAAAACACCCAAGTAAATTTGTATATAATATACAAATACTTAAATACATAGAAAACACCCATGACTCAGGAACAAATATCTGTATCATCATACAAATAAATGCCCTTACTGGGATTCGAACCCAGGACCATCGGCTTCGCAGGCAGGGTCACTACCCACTAGGCCAGACCGGTCGTCAAATCTGTAGACCTAGTGAAATGAGGGTACAAGTCTCCGGCAGCGAAGGTATAAAGGGTTTAAGGGCCCCCAACTGTATGACCGCGCTCGACGCAACGTCGACGCAACGTCGACGCAACTGCGCAGCGACGTCATTTTCCATAGCGCTGACCAGACGCTGACAGACGCCGACGCTCGAAAGACGCTAGATGTGGGGGGGCCCTAAGTTCCACGTAACATGCTCTTTTAGACCTAAGCTTCGCGAGACTTGTGGGTCCCCTTTTTCACTAGGTCTACAGATTTATACTAGAAGGTTAAGTGAAATCCGACGATAAGAGCGCGCTTTGCGCGCATATATATGGAAGGGAAGTCTGCCGTCCGTCCTAGGGGCCCACAGATTACCAGTTCGCCGGACGATATCAGCCTGTATGTCTGCCCAGAACTGCCCAGAGATAGGCGCCCCGCGTAGCGGGGCTCCGTCGACTCAGGGAACGATAACGAGTTAAAGTGTTTCACGTTTCATGATATGCCTAGGAATTTCACGATATGCCTGATCTTACGATCGGCCGCTGACACATACATGTCGTGTCAAATTTTGCTTTTAACTGACAGGCTGATATCGTCCAGCGAACTGGTGATTAGTGGGCCCTTTAAATAATACCTATGTATAAAATTATATGTATGTAGGTATAGATAATAGGGATCCTCGAGTACCTGATGAAGATTGATGTAGTTAATATAATAAATTAAACGGCTCGTGCATTAAAAAAACTAAACTATATTTATCACAGTAGAATATAAATTAAGCATTGCACCCGCATCCGCACTGTCCAGAAATGGACACGGAGCCGGACGCGGGCACGGTGCCACTGAAGTCAACGGAGCCGAGCACGGGCACGGAGCCGACGACGACGGTCTGGCCGCTCGCGTCGATGTCGCCGGACACGCCCACCTCTCCGGTCCCTACGCCCCCGTACGACGCGCACGGCGGGCTCGGGACGGGCGGCGGTGCGGGCGCGCTTTGACTCGCGCTGTTGAGACCGCCGAGTCCGCCCAAACCGGACCCGTAGGGAAGTTGAGGGAATCCGCAGGACTGGCTTAGTACGGACTGTAAAAAAATAAGCATTTAATTATAGCATTAAAGCATATAATAAGCAAAAAAATTTTTTTGATTTGAACGTTAATAGTGTTAAGAGAACGTTAAGAGTTGTCGAGTATAACTGTCATAAATGTGGCTTAATATGATGCGGTAAAATGAGCAGCAGAATTAAGTTAGGCTGACATTTAGGTACATATTGTTAACGCAAATTCGTAACCATTAATTTTTACTGTAGGCTACGGCGAATATTATATCATGAAACCTACTCAGAAATTCATACTAAAAGAGCAGTCAAAATGTGATAAAAGTAAACACTGGTTTGGGGACAAAAATACTTACTTAAAAAGAGTTATAAACTTTCCAAAAACCCTTTTTTGGAAGACAAGAAAATTGTTCTCGATGTTCTTAAAAAATATTCAAGCCCTCAGGGGAGTAAAATGAAGAAAAATGTTTTAAGGGAATTAGTAAAATACCTGAATCAAGCAAGTCTGTACGAAGAGAGCAAAAACCACGAGGGGAGACATTTTCGTGAGTTGTTCCTTTCCTGGACAATAATTAGAACTAATTAGATAACAACCTGGCACTACTTATATACTAATCACGGCGATAAGTATTACAAATAGGTCAGTGATGAAAAATATTGGCAAAGCACGTTCGTAATTAAAGCGTTGCCAAAAGAATTCTTATCTTTAGATAACGTTTAATGCCTTAGTTATAGGTAACATTGAAACTTTTTCATCGATAATATTAGTACCTAATAGGCAATGAAATTTCCGTATCATTTTATTTTTATCAATACATACGACATACTTAAAAGTATAAAAGTGCCTCATTAGCCGTTTTGTTATACATTTAATTTATTGTCCGGTATTTGGAACAAAGTCCAATATGGCCTTCAAATTCGTAATTTTCTGCACATCAGCTTTATTAATCCAGGTAATGCATAATAGTTGATTGACATACATTCTTGTGTTATTAATTATTTGCGAATTGGACATTTTAGAATTGAAAACTGCAAGTAGACTTAATTCGATTTCAATAAACTGATTTTACTGTTATACAATAAACAATGGCATATGGGTAGGTAGAGTTATTGATACAGTTAGTCCATCATCTGAAAAAAGACACTATTCATCATAATCATCATCATCTCAGCCATAAGACGTCCACTGCTGAACATAGGCCTCCCCCTTGGACCTCCATTCGTACCGGTTGGAAGCGATCCGCATCCATGCAGCGTCTTCCGGCGGCCTTAACAAGGTCGTCCGTCCATACTATTTTAATCCCGGACTTCATACCCTTAGGGCCACTTGCACCATTCACTAACCTGGGGTTTACCGGTTAAACCTGGAGTTGTCATGGTTACCAGTACAATTCGACACTGGGTTAACTGTTTAACCGGTTAACCCTAGGTTGGTGTGATGGTGCAAGTGGCACTAAGAGGCCTAAGAGGTAGAAGCGTAGATCAGTATAACTATTTCTACATAGACAAAGTCAGAGGAAAGTGCTGATGGTAAATAAAATAATATCTTAAAGCACCCAGACCCAGAGAAATAACAATTAAATCAAATTGAATTACAGACCATTATCGCCCAATTACCTAACGGCGGCTGCCGCTCTATCACAATATCTGACAACGGTGGTCCTCTTGCGATTACCAGCATCGGCCCCATCGCGCCGTCTGGCATCGCCGTCGCCACGAACTTAGGCCTCGCCGGGGACCTGGACCTGTCCGGCGCGCTGCCGTACCTGAGCGCGGTGGCGTTCGAGGGCCAGTTCAACACCAACGGAACCGCGCCGGTGTCGTACGGGTGCGGGGACTGCGTCGCCATCACGCAAGAGGTCGGGAGCCCTAGTGGCGTGACCGCTGGCGTCTCGCCTGGCTTTAGCACTAGTACAATTAACACCTGTGGCAGACGTTCTTAAGACAAAATCCCAGTTTAATTTAGTAATAAATTATTAGTTTATATTTACTATAGTTTTTGTTATCTGTCACGTTAAGTTCACGAAACCCTAAGCTATTTAATCATCTGAAAATATATTACAACATAAGAAACAAAACACAGTTTAGTTAGTCACAAAGTATTTATTTTATTGTTGAAGTGTAATGACCATCATCATCATGATACAACTGTTTAGTTGCATCCGCATCCGCACTGTCCGCAAATAGAAACGGAGCCGCAGGCGGGCGCGCAGCCGCCGAAGGAGACGGAGCCGAGCACGGGCACGGCGCCGGTGACGCAGGTGTTGCCGCACGCGTCGATGTTGCCGGCCACGCCCACCACCCCGCAGCCCTGCCCGCCGTACGAGCCGCTGTTGCTGGAGCTGGAACCGTAGCTGCTGCCGGAGCTGGAAACGTAGCCGATGCTGGACCCGGAGCCGATGCTGGAGCCGCAGCAGCGCTGGCTCATCACTGACTGTTAATGGAAAAGAAACTGTTAGTCAAGGCAATAAAATAATTATGTAGGTATATAAGGTACATATGTCGGCGGCCGATCGTAAGATCAGGCAGATCGTAATGTTCCTGTGTAATGTTTTGACCATAATTACATAAGATCAATAAATAGGTAGGTTGCTTCAGATGCCCGAAGGGCAAACTGCCCAGAAATAGGAGCCCCGCGTAGCGGGGCTCCGTCGACTCAGGGAACGAGTTAGGAATTTTCAAGTTTCACGATATGCCTGATCTTACGATCGGCCGCCGACACATACATGTCGATTCGTAAGAGCTGGTGCGGATATATATGTATATCTACGAGTATGTAAGGTGTGCAGTGTGCAATATCTAAAGAGTATTGTATTGTATTGTATAGGTGCCAGTGGCGGCGCGTCCATAAAAGCCGATTCCCACCGGCTTGCCTGTTTTTGGACATTTGAGCAGAGTTGTAATGGAAATATGTAAGCCAAATTAGCCCCGTCTTGCCTATGGATATGTTTGACGCGCCGCCACTGATAGGTACCTAGAGTTTTATGGGTCTCTCCGATATAATAATTACTGGCGATGAAGGCTGTACAAAATATATAAGTACCAAAGGAGAGGGACTGTACTCTTTATTTCGTTGTTAAGAATAGTACCTATTCATTTCAAATTATGCGCACCGCCATCTTTTACAAACTTATTAAAAAAAACACACAAAGCCTCTTTAAAAAAAAACTTCCAGAAAATAAGGCACCTGGGATAGCTGGGGTACAAGAGTTAAGAGTACAATAGTTAGTTTAAACTCTAAGACAGAAAAATATGGTAAAGTAGTTGAACTTACCTGAATCAGGCAGATTTGGATGCAGAGGACCAACACGGTGTAAGGAGACATGGTTGACGTTGTTTATTCGAAGGTAGAAAAAACTATGTTCGATACTCTTGAAGACCAGCTTTTATAATAAACCAATTAAAACAATGATAAGAAGAACAATAGCATTTCAAAAGACGAAACACGTGGCCGATTTATGTTACAAGTAAACTAGAGTAATCTAAGAACACTTGGACATAATTTGAGAAACGTGCCTATTAAAGTCAATGTATGTTATCTTAAGTTAATTTCGAAAGACTCGCAAGAACTATAAAAAGTCCTACAATTCTTACTGAAAATCATACTTTAGTAAGACACTTACTACAGCAACCATTAAAATGGCATTCAAAGCTATCCTTCTCTGCGCTTCTCTTCTGCTGGTCCAGGTAAATTATTGATTTTTCTTTTTGAGTCCTTGATGCTAAATATATTATTATGTGCTTGTATCTTTGTATACTTATGCTTTTCCATGAGTTTGCAAACATATTTAATCTCTCTTTCGACAACGGCCGTATACTAGCAAATAATTGTCAATTTCTTTGGTTAAATTAAATTTATACTTGGTGTGTTCTTTTGTATCCAGTCGGTGAAATTCTTTAAGTGTATATAAGTATTGTGAAACAATCAACTTTGATTCCCCTGCTACTGACTGATGGCTGGAAAGTAGGGAGCCCCAAAGAGGAAAGAGTTACCAAAGTCTTTAAACATTTACAGCTCTCAGGCCTAAATCAATATTATTGCGTTTCAGACCATCTCTGGCCAGAGTTGCGGCTGCTCACGCGGCAGCTCTAGGGGCTCCATCGGTTACGGCAGCGGCAGCTATGGGGGCTCCAGCAGCTCTGTCAGCGCCAACTCCATCTCCATCCCCAGCAGCGGCGGTGACCTCCCCGTCACCAGCGTCGGCCCCATCTCCCCCTCCGGCATCGCCGTCTCCACCGAGCTCGGCCTGAGCGGAGACTTGGACGTTAACGGGCAACTGCCGTTCCTGAGCGCCGTGCAGTTCTCTGGCAACTACGACACCAGCGGCTCGGCGTGCGTGGACTACAGCTGCGGCACCTGCGGGAACGTGGCCATCACCAGCGTGCAGGGCGGCTCCGGCTCCAGCTGTGGCTGCCGTCGCTAAAGACCTTTAATAACTTCTGGAAACTTTAAGTTAATTTTCGTTAATTGCCTTCTAGTTGTACAAACGACTTAACCGATGGAAAGCTGATCAAATAAACGAAATTATCCAAAATTGTTTAAGTTATTTTTGTTTGTATTACATTATTAAAATTTGTAAACTTCCGGCCTAGCCAAGGTTACAATCGCTTAATCGCTTCTACAACGAAAAGCATTATGTATCTCTACCACTCTTCTATAAAGCATTATGTCTCTCTATCACTCTTCTATATTAGTTTTCATTTTGTCTAAGTTTTCATTTTTAAAAACATACATAATTATTTCCGACTGTATTTAATAACCCCTAAGAGTTGGCTTTGCCAAAATGAACTAATTGTGCCCAATCTATAGTTCGTTTTTTTTAGCATTAGAAAGAACTTGAAAGAAGGTAAGCGATCTTGACCTGTCTTTTAATCAAAAAACGATTTTTAAAAATCAGTAACTATTACTTATGAAAGCAGAAGAATATAAATGATCGTATTAGATTCATAATTGTTGCATATTTGCCGTAACTTATTTTTAAAATGTGTTTTTCAATTAAAAGACACATCAAGATTGTTTACCTTAATTTTAATGCTAAATAAAACGAACTATAGACGGGCCTACTGGTAGCCACCGACGGGTTCGAAAGTATACCAGAGTTTTTGCAATAAGATTAAATACCCATTATTACGGTTCCAAACGAATGTCTGTAGTAATATGGTTTGTTTCTTTAGAACTAGTATTTTTAAAACGACATGCAGTTCCCCTTGCGTCATGCTCATTTATTAGGGTTCCGTACCCAAAGGGTAAAACGGGACCCTATTACTAAGACTTCGCTGTCCGTCCGTCCGTCCGTCTGTCTGTCACCAGGCAGTATCTCACGAACCGTGATAGCTAGACAGTTGAAATTTTCACAGATGATGTATATCTGTTGCCGCTATAACAACAAATACTAAAAACAGAATAAAATAAAGATTTAAGTGGGGCTCCCATACAGCACACGTGATTTTTGACCAAAGTTAAGCAACGTCGGGCGTGGTCAGTACTTGGATGGGTGACCGTTTTCTTTTTGCATTTTTTTCCGTTTTTTTTTTGCTTTATGGTACGGAACCCTTCGTGCGCGAGTCCGACTTGCACTTGCCCGGTTTTTCTTATAATATAAACGAATATCATTATTTTATTTCTCACCTAAATCAAATAGTTTGGTCAACATCAAAACCAAAGCCAAAGCAAAGCCAAAGTCTTTGGCTTTAGTCATACTCGTAACAGCTATACGTACACAGGGTGACAAGGTGACAGGGTCAAATTGGTAATACAAAACACTTGATTGTGGCTCAGTTAATGCCAAATACTATACCTATACCTACTATATTAACCCCGTTGTTAAAATTAGCTGTACTCGTATTTAATAATCGTTAATTTTCTAATAAAATAATTATAGTTAGACCAAGAAAAGGTTGCAGCGATTTTGATAGACCACGCAGTGCAAGTGTTACTTTAAACGTCAAACTTCAATGAAATTATGACGTATAAATAACACTGGCACTGCGTGGGTTATCAAAATCGCTGCAGACTTTTCTTGGTCTAACTCTAAAAAAAACCCGTAAAAAGAGACGATGGCAGTTGGACGATCCGAAAGAATGCCGAGATAGAACATCTGATATCCGAGCCGAACATAATAGGTGAGACCAAAGCGCATCGTCTCCGCTGGCTTGGCCATCTCGAAAGGATGGGTGAAGATCGGGCAGCCAAAAAGGCCTACTTGGGTCGACCAAATGGACGCCGTCCTGTTGGTCGTCCTAAATACCGTTGGGCAGATAGAGTGGAGGCAGATCTCCGTGAGCTCGGAGTCGGCGAAAGCTGGCGGGATACCGCTCTGGACCGATCAAAGTGGCGTGCTCTTGTGTTGGAGGCCAAGACTCATTTTGGGTCATCGCGCCAACCAAGTAAGTAAGTAGTAAGTAAGTAACTCTAGAGTCCCGAAGTGAGGTAACTCGACGTTAAATACCTAACTGTCATACTTGTCATTCTTATATTCTTTCGCAAGTGACAATTACTAAATCAAAACACGTTTAGTTTACAAATAATGTGGCAGCTGATTGATAACCAAAGAGAAAAGTGTTCATTTTAAATCTTTTTTGTTAATCATTATGTCAGGATAACCATCTGCTAAAATCTATCTAAAGTAAGTAGGTATAGTTGGTCAAGCAGATCTTGTCAGTAGAAAAAGGCGGCAAATTTGAAGGGAAGGGAAGGGATATCGTCTCTTAGAAAATTTGAATTTCGCGCCTGTTTCTACTGACAAGATTTGCTTGACCATCTATATTTCAGTTTTTTGACCGACTTCCAAATCTCAAAAGGTAGAGGTTATCATTTATCAATTAGGTTGTATTTTTTTTTATGTTTGTTACTCCATATCTCCGTCATTACTGGTCTACTGGACCAATTTTGATTGTATGTATGTGCATACAGGTTGGTCTCGTTTTTGTCAAAACCCAGTTCTGATAATGGGATCCATGAGGAATCGAGGGAACTCCTCAAATCTTAAAGGCATACATATATGGATTGTTGTGTTTTTATTAACAAATCAAGCATATACATTAAAAAAAGTGACATTTGTTGAAGTGGAACTGCTGATGATGATCAGAATGGAACCCAGCAAACATTTTAAGTATTTTTTCCTAGGCTCGAAGAAGATTTTTCCAATTTAAGTGAAAATGACGTCCTAAGTCACCAATTATTTTACGTATTGTACACTTTTACTTCCAAGTCAAAATATAGGGATAATAAAACGTAAATTTCACTTCATAAATACACCATGAAGTCAGGGACTTAGGGGTTGAAAATAAGGCAAAATATTAGGTAAAATTAACCTTAAACCCTGACCAATAGGTCAAATCTACTAATAAGGTATTTTAGGTGTATTTGCGACGTAATTATTACTTATACGGGGACTATGAAGTCACGGACTTAATGGTTGAAAATAAGTCCTATTACTAGGTAAAATTAACTTCGTACCCTGACCAATAGGTCAAATATACTAATAAGGCCTTTTAGGTGTATATGCGACGTAATTATTTCTTATACGGAGACCATGAAGTCAGGGACTTTATGGTTGAAAATCTGTCGAAATATTAGGTAATATTAACTTCGAACCCTGACCAATAGGTCAAATGTACTAATAAGGCATTTTAGGTGTATATGCGACGTAATTATTTCTTATACGGGGACCATGAAGTCAGGGACTTAATGGTTGAAAATAAGTCGAAATATTAGGTAAAATTAACTGCAAAGTCTGACCAATAGGTCAAATGTACTAATAAGACATTTTAGGTGTATTTGCGACGTAATTATTTCTTATACGGAGACCTTTAGGTCGTTGATTTTATGTCGATTTAGCTACTAATTTTAGGTAAATGTTACTTAAAATAGATACCAAATTGCGACCATATAGTTAAAATCACTTGTAAAGTACTATCAATACCATAAGGTTGTGCCGCCATTTTCTTTCATTATAACGAGATGCTAAATATGAAATTGCATAACTTAAGTTGTTATATCTTGAATGGTGCCATCGCACGGTACTTCATTGTGCTAATATTCAAAATAAAACAATATTTTTGATCAAGTCAATACACTCACACACACAAATATTCAATTACAACACTCAATTACAAGCAAATATATGCATTTTGATTTTATAAAATGTGGAAAAGTTAAATATTTCAAAAGCCCATCGATAGTTTTGTATGTAAACCTAACATACTGCACGAAAAAATTTTCTGTGCACTAGATTTCATCGTTCTTCATCAGCGTAATCGGCCTAAATTATTTTACATGACTTAGTGGCCGCCATTATCATTGCACAACTTAAAGTTGTTTTCTTGTTAGACATTTTGTTTCTGAGTGAAAAGAATATATAAGCGTAAAATGTTTGTGTCTCTTTTTCTCTTCATCGCGTCTCATCTAAATATTGCCTCGCAGAGTAATTATATGGATAAAAATATGTCGCCATCACGTCTAAAGGTGGTAAAGAATATCAAATTAGTACATTTTCACTACGCGGCACGTCGTGGCGACGTCGAATCCACATCGGAAACATGACCTAGTGTTGACCTAATGGTTGTAATCACTAATTTACCGTCAATAAATACGTCGCCGGCACGTGCGTTTTTTCCCCATTTATGTCGCCGGCACGTGCCCACGACGTCGATTCGACGTGCCTCATTTTGGTCTCCTAAATTGTGCGACCTAAAATAGGTGCCTTTTTCGGAATATCGACCAAAAATGTTTGCTGGGAAGTCTTCAACGACGCATAGTCACAGAATAAATAATAGTACTAGGTACAGAAGACTCACTCTCTAACAAAACGCGTCTGTGACGATCAGCACAGATATGGCCGCTAGGTGGCGACAGCGCCACGGGCGGCTTATGGCAAACCCCAAAATTGGGGCTGAACGGATGCACTTTTAGCTACCTGTAGCAAAGCGACGAAATCGTGGAGTGAGACACGCCTGGCATAGTTCACGTTTGGCGATTTGTCCTCTTCGTTATGTTTGCTAAGCGAGTTAAATTTTTAAGCCACATTTTTGTCAAGCTCGAGTTTTGATGATGGGATCCATGAGGAATCGAGGGAACTAACTCCTCAAATCTTAAAGGCATGCGTATAGAGATATTTGTATTTTCATCAGAAAATCAACCACTTTCATTAAAAACTGTCGCATTTGATGAAGTGGAACTGCTACTGATGATCAGAACGGAACTTTTCAACGACACATGGTATAAGTTTGGCGATTTTGATTTCGACTTGGACTAGGACTGGGGCCGGCACCCGGACCCGGATTCAGATTCGGGCCCGGACTCGGACCCGGGCTTGGACTCGACCTGGACTTGGATCAGGACCTAGACCTGGACCTCGACCTGGACCTGGTTGTGGACTTGGTTCTGGACCCGGAACCGGACCTTAACACGGTTCGGTTGAGAAGTAGATTTTTTTCTATGAAAGATTATCTAGACACGCGGCAGCGTGTCAAGCCAAGTTCAAGCAAAGGAACTGGCTAGCCAGCGCCGAGTGTAATATTACACGAACCACTTGGTGCCACTTTTGACCCTTCTATAACTCAAAACATCTTTAACGTAAACACATAAAACTACGTGTGTTTAATTATATCCATAAGGACATCTAGAAGCCCAAATTTCATGAAGCTAGCTCAAACGGTTATGAAGATATGAAGGTCAAAAAGTCGTAAATTTTAAGACTGACCGACTGACTGACTTATAGTACCTAAACCTAACCTACTTCCAGATTACCTAGAAGGATGAAATTTGGAAAAAATCTAAAAATAAAAAAAAGTTAAATAATAGGGGGGGTCCCCATACAAAAAAAAACATTTTTTATTGGGACTGACATATAAGTATGTACCTAAACCTAACCTACTTCCAGGTGACCTAGAAGGATGAAATTTGGAATCCAGCTCGGTTATTGTGTGTAACCGTAGGAAAAATCTAAAAATAAATAAAAGTTAAAAAATAGGGGGGTCCCCATACAAAAAAAACATTTTTTATTGGGACTGACATATAAGTACCTAAACCTAACCTACTTCCAGATGACCTAGAAGGGTGAAATTTGGAATCCAGCTCGGTTATTGTGTGTAAGCGTAGGAAAAAATCTAAAAATAAAAAAAAGTTAAAAAATAGGGGGGGTCCCCATACAAAAAAATATTTTTTTATTGTGGCGTTGGAACCGTTACAAGCAGATATTTGAAACTACCCCAATATATGTATTATTATATTTGCTACTTTGCTACTTAAAAAAGAAATTAAGTCAAAAAATAAGTGGTATCCCCATACAAAAAACTTGTAATACGCTCTAAACAACCGGCCAACGGTGTGTCGTCGGCGGCGCGCGGCACCACATAATTATACAAAGAACAGAAGTAAAAACCATGCAGCGGAAACACAAGAAAAAACATTAAATCTCAATACCTGCCTAGTTTTCTTTACAAAAAGTATTGATATCCCACCAAAAACATAAATGTAAAAAAGGAGAGCCAAGTTCAATACAAAAATTATGCTTGGCTGTGGGGTTCGCCGCAAAAAGAATGGAGATCTAAATGAGTGCCAAGTTCTATGCAAAATCCAAATATGTATTTATTTATAGGATCAAAATAACATTGTGCAGGTCCGGCGCATTTTTAATCCAGCGTATTTCGCTAGACGTGCAGAGGGGAAACGCCAGCAGCGTGCTAGGTACATTTAGCCGGGTACCTATGGCCTAATAGCATATAATACCCTTAATTTTTATATTTACCTAGTTATAAGTTTGTAAATTTCTGTATCTATTTACATTTCATTTTGTAATAAAATTATATTCGCTTTTCTTAAATAACATTATAAACAAGTAATTAACTCTATTTCTTTGCTTTATTGGATACAATTGCTGTTATTTAAAAAAATGTGAGATCTTAAAGTAGGTTAGATTTGACTTGGCCAGTTTTCATTACATCAATCATTTTATAAAGTTATTCAACATATATATATATATATTGTAATTCTAATAAAATCTGGCCAAGCCAAATCTAACCTACTTTAAGATCTCACATTTTTTTAAATAACAGCAATTGTTATAGGTACCCAATAAAGCAAAGAAATAGAGTTAATTACTTGTTTATAATGTTATTTTGTTCCTATAAATACATATTTGGATTTTGCATAGAACTTGGCACTCATTTAGATCTCCATTTTTTTTGCGGCGAACCCCACAGCCAAGCATAATTTTTGTATTGAACTTGGCTTTCCTTTTTTACATTTATGGGTTTGGTGGGATTCGAGATTACAGGCGCCAGGCATACAAGTGAATACTTAAAATTTAATTAATATTGTCCTTTTCTGCCTGAAACACAGAAAATCCTACATAGTTTGGGCATTTGTAAACCACTTTTCTCTAACAACAATTCTTAGTAGTTAAAAGCAAACACTTTTAACAATAAATTATTTGTAGCATTTGACAAAATAATTAAATTAAAAAGAGTATAACCGAATAAATAAAGCAATTCAAGTCAATTATTCACCTTTCGCATGACGTAATGTGTGATATGATCTAAATGTACAGTTAGTTTAATATGCATTTTACACATAGTATAGCATTAATTAAAATCGATTCAAGTGAAGTTATTAAATGTATGTACCCAATAGAGGCAAAAACAATGTTTTATTGAGCAATTGAGTTTATTCGATCAGGTTTCCATAAATTAAGTCGTTCGTACCACTAGAAGTCAATTAGCAAATAAACTAAATGTTTCCAGAAGTTATTAAAGGTTAGCCCTGGCAGCTGCAGCCGGAGCCGGAGCCTCCCTGCACGCTGGTGATGGCCACGTTCCCGCAGGTGCCGCAGCTGTAGTCCACGCACGCCGAGCCGCTGGTGTCGTAGTTGCCAGAGAACTGCACGGCGCTCAGGTACGGCAGTTGTCCGCTAACGTCCAAGTCTCCGCTCAGGCCGAGCTCGGTGGAGACGGAGATGCCGGAGGGGGAGATGGGGCCGAAGCTGGTGATGGGGAGGTCGCCGCCGCTGCTGGGGATGGAGATGGAGTTGGCGCTGACAGAGCTGCTGGAGCCCCCATAGCTGCCGTAACCGATGGAGCCCCTAGAGCTGCCGCGTGAGCAGCCGCAACTCTGGCCAGAGATGGTCTGAAACGCAAAAATATTTATTTAGGCCTGAGAGCTGTAAATGTTTAAAGACTTTAGTAACTC
Source organism: Cydia fagiglandana (assembly GCF_963556715.1). NCBI lineage: Eukaryota > Metazoa > Arthropoda > Insecta > Lepidoptera > Tortricidae > Cydia > Cydia fagiglandana. Next base: position 4,966,988 of record NC_085956.1, read on the forward strand.
TTTCCTTTTTTGTGGCTCCCTACATTCCAGCCATCAGTCAGTAGCAGGGGAATCAAAGTTGATTGTTTCACAATACTTATTTATTTATTTAAACTTTAGTACACAAAAGAAAACTTATCGTACAAAAGGCGGAGTTAATGCCAAAAGCATTCTCTACCAGTCAACCTTAAAGCAAAGCGGAGAGATTGTGGGCGGTGCTACTTATCACTAAAGCTAATCTAAAATCTAACACACCTACACAATACCTATACTACATAAAATTAATATAATATACTTAATACACATAATACATACAATAAATAATTTATATAAACTAATTTAACACTACTAGGAATCCTTCATTCTAACAGCAAAGAAAGACCGTACAGATTTCTTGAACGCAAATTTATTTGGGGCATTTTTGATATTCAGGGGAAGTCCGTTCCAAAGGCGCGCCACCTGTACGCAGAACGAGTTTGACATGAACCCGGATCGATGTGGAGGGATGGACAAAGACATATTGCCAGAAGAGCGGAGTTGGCGGTCGCGAGAAAGACCATAAAACTGAAAGAGCGACTACGACTACGACTTATATGCATTTAAAGAATTTAGTTCAGCTTGAAATTAAATTTTGTGTAATTAGGGTTCCGTACCCAAAGGGTAAAACGGGACCCTATTACTAAGACTTCGCTGTCCGTCCGTCCGTCCGACCGTCCGTCCGTCTGTCCGTCTGTCCGTCTGTCTGTCACCAGGCTGTATCTCACGAACCGTGATAGCTAGACAGTTGAAATTTTCACAGATGATGTATTTCTGTTGCCGCTATTTTTCTTACCGACTAGATATAAAAGAGCACATCAACTATAAATTTAATATAAATAAAGAAATTGACAATTATTTGTGAGTATACGGCGGTTGTCGAAAGAAGGATTTAATATTTTTGAAAACTCATGGAAAAGCATAGATATACATAGGTACAAGTACATAACAATTAATATATTTTACATCAAGGAATCAAAAGGAAAAATCAGTAGTTTACCTGGACCAGCAGAAGAGAAGCGCAGAGAAGGATAGCTTTGAATGCCATTTTAATGGTTGCTGTAGTAAGTATCTTACTAAAGTATGATTTTCAGTAAGAATTGTGGGACTTTTTATAGTTCTTGCGAGTCTTTCGAAATTAACTTAAGATAACATACATTAACTTTAATAGGCACGTGTGTCCACGTATGTCCAAGTGTTCTTAAAATTGTTTACACTTAATTGATAACATAAATCGGCCACGTGTTTCGTCTTTTGAAATGCTATTGTTCTTCTTATCATTGTTTTTAATTGGTTCATTATAAAAGCTGAGCTTCAAAAGTATCGAACATAGTTTTTTCGTCCTTCGAATAAACAACTTCAACCATGTCTCCTTACACCGTGTTGGTCCTCTGCATCCAAATCTGCCTGATCCAGGTAAGTTCAACTAGGTACTTAACTATCTTTTTCTGTCTTAGAGTTTAAACTAACTATTTTCTGTAATCCAGGTAGGGTTTGTAATCCAGATCCGAAATGTATGAAATTATCCGGATCTGGATCCGGATCCGTGGATCTTCCCATACATTTCCGATCCATAGTGCAAACCCTAAGCCCAGGTAAAATTTCCTTATTTTGTGGAAGTTAATTTTTTTAAGGAGGCTTTATTGAATTTATTATTGTGTGATTTTCAAAATAATTGTAAAAAGATGGCGGTCCGCCTAATTTGAAAAAAAAAATCAGGGTCGAGATGATTCCTCCACAAAAGGTACAGTCCCTCTGTGTTGATACTTTTATATTTTTTATAAAACCTCCATAATCGCCTACCGCAGCTTTTTAACCAGGTCATGATTTGTGATACCTTTTGTTCACATTCACATTAATTTAGTAATAAATCATATTCATGGCAAGTAATTGTTATATTGGAGAGTCCCATAAAACTCTAAATACTTGCACTATAGAATGCAATAGATAGAGTTAGACCAAGAAAAGTCTGCAGCGATTTTGATAGCCCACGCAGTGCAAGTGTTATTTATAAGTCATAATTTCATAGATGTTTGACGTTTAAAATAACACTTGCACTGCGTGGGCTATCAAAATCGCTTTGAAAAGACTTTTCTTGGTCTAACTCTAAGTAGCTTATACATATTCCGCGCCAGCTCTGACGGATCAACCTGTACACATTTTATTGCCTTGACTAACAGTTTCTTTTTAATTAACAGTCAGTGATGAGCCAGCGCTGCTGCGGCTCCAGCATCGGCTCCGGGTCCAGCATCGGCTACGGTTCCAGCATCGGCTACGGTTCCAACATCGGCTCCGGCTCCAGCATCGGCTACGGTTCCAGCTCCGGCAACAGCGGCTCGTACGGCGGGCAGGGCTGCGGGGTGGTGAGCGCGGACGGCACCATCGACGCGTGCGGCACCACCTGCGTCACCGGCGCCGTGCCCGTGCTCGGCTCCGTCTCCTTCGGCGGCTGCGCGCCCGCCTGCGGCTCCGTCTCTATCTGCGGACAGTGCGGATGCGGTTGCAACTAAATAGTTCTACCGTGATGAACCACACTGCATTTCAATAATACAATAAACGCTTTATGGCTAAATTGTGTTTTGTTTCTTACATTGTAATATTATTTTCAGGTCTAGAATAGGGTTTGAATAATGTATGTGACAATAAGAAAAACAAAAATATAATTTTAATTATTTATTATTAAATTAAAGTAAGATTTCATCTTAAGAACGTCTACCACAGCTGTTAATAGTACTAGAGCTATAGCTAGGTGAGAGGCCAGCGTTCACGCCACTCGGATTCCCGACCTCTTGCGTGATGGCGACGCAGTCCCCACACCCGTACGACACCGGCGCGGTTCCGTTGGTGTTGAACTGGCCCTCGAACGCGACCGCGCTCAGGTACGGCAGCGCGCCGGACAGGTCCAGGTCACCGGCGAGGCCTAAGTCCGTGGCGACGGCGATGCCGGACGGCGCGATGGGGCCGATGCTAGTAATCGCCAGAGGGCCACCATTGTCGGATATCGTGATAGAGCGGCATTCGCAGTTAGGTGTGTATACACTTTGTCCGGCTACAGACTGTAAAAAAACATTTTATTAGATTTTAACGAGTTGCATAAAATCGGCAAACAAAATAGGAAAAAGCGTTTAAAGTGTTTGATAAACATTACCTACTTAAGTTGATTCGCATAAAATATCGTAAAATAAGCAAGTTTATATTATGTACACGTTTTATCATGTCTAATTCAAAGAAACCTTACAAAGATATTTAAGTAATAGCACGTACGAACTAACAATAAATGTTTTTTATATAATCAGATGTATAGGTAACTATCCAATTACCTGAATGAAATATACTGCTGCGCAGAATGTGATGTATTTTGATGCCATTGTAAATTACTTTTTTGGTTGACAACAGTCAATTAATTATTTTATGATTAACCTGGCTACCTTTTATACGAAGGTAAAGCCTATTGAATAATCATGATAAATTTCGTTAAAATTGATAAACGGCATCAATCGATAGCAATACAAGCAAAAATAGATATGTGGTAACATAATTCGTTTTGATTGTCCTAATAATAATGATAACGTTTTTCGCAACGCGATATTAATTAAACGAGTTATTATATTATGCATATTTAACTAATATTTTCAACACGCACAGATTTTTGTAATAATTATCGCCATGACAAGTATAAAAGCTATGGTTGGTTGATATCAAATCATTCTAGCGTTAAACAAGAACAACATATAACAACAAATATTAACATGTCTCCCTTCGTAGTCTTCGCCCTTTGCCTGCAGGCTTGCTTGATTCAGGTAATTGATAAATATATACCTACTCGTACTTATTCAGGTTGTTAATATACCGCAATATTGAAATATTAATTTGGTAGAAAAATTTTAGTGGAAAGCTTATTTATATCTTTATGTTATTTGCAGTCCGTGATGAGTCAGTCCTGCGGATTTCCTCAACTTCCCTACGGGTCCGGATTAAGCGGAATCGGCGGTCTCAACAGCGCGAGTCAAAGCGCGCCCGCGCCACCGCCCGTCCCGAGCCCGCCGTGCGCGTCGTACGGCGGTACCGGTACCGGTAAGGTAGGCGTGTCCGGCGACATCGACGCGAGCGGCCAGACCGTCGTCGTCGGCTCCGTGCCCGTGCTCGGCTCCGTCGACTTCAGCGGTACTGTGCCCGCGTCCGGCTCCGTGTCCATATCAGGACAGTGCGGATGCGGATGCAATGCGTAGTACCTAGTTACCTAATGATAAATATAATTTAAGATTTTATTAATGCCTTTTATTTAACAAGTGATTTTCTTGTTATATTTTGCCACATTGCTGTCGTTCAATAGGTACGTTCAAACCGTCATTCATTTTATCAAGTATATTGCCCGTTTAGTTAAGTTTTTCGCCTGTTTCCCATTACTGAAATACTGCAGCAGTAATGCTGCATCTGCAATGCTTCTGCGATCACAACCAGAAGTCGCCAGCCTGTCGGTATTCTACAGGTTGCACTTCGGGGAGTGTGCCCAAGAGCTACACGAGCTCATTCCACCGTCCCCATTCTACCATCGGACTTTTAGACGCACGGCCGGTTTCCATCATTACTTGGTAGATATTCCACCAATTCGCACTAAGCGCTTTGCTTCTACTTTCCTTATGCGCACTGCCAAGGAATGGAATTCCTTGCCGGCGTCTATATTTCCGTGCTCTTATAACCCGGCAACCTTCAAATCAAGAGTGAACAGGCACCTTCTGGGCAAGCTCGCTCCAGCGTAGGCCACGTCTACGCCTCGGCTAGTCTGTGGCCATGAGTAAGCCCATTCATAAAAAAAAAAAAGAACGTCGACGACCTAACATAAAAACAAACATAACGAGCTAATTTTAAATGACAACACAAAAAAAATAGTGTTTACTTATTTTGTTACTAGTAAAGTATAGTGCGACATAAAATAGTAGAAATTAAATAAAATGGCATTTAAAATATACTTTCCATACTAAATTGTTGGCATGTTTAAGCATTTTACGTCAAAAATGTGTCAGGAAGTGGCGCCTCCAATAATTTTCTAAATTTTTTTGTCGTACTATAAATAATAAAGACCGGGATTTATAATAATAAATATTATATAAAAACCTAGCCTAAGAAAAATGATGAATAAAGAAATAATATATCATGATTATTCAGTAGGCTCTACCTTCATATAAAAGGTAGCCAGGTTAATATGGTCTGAAATTTTACCTCTCCGGAATTATTTAGCTAGGTGTACCTATATGACAAAAGGTGAACTGAGATTACCTTAGTAAGTAAGTAAGTAAATATTCTTTATAGTGCACCACACATACAGTTAAAAAAACACAGAATATGAAATACAGTTAAAAGCTGGGTAACAATAGACCTTAGCTGACTTAATTACGTTCAAAAAATTCAAAAGCTAGGCAATTTTCCTTGAAAGCATTTGATGCGTCATAATATCATAAAAATTATTAATCTCATTATCATAATCTTATTACCTTCACCAAGGAGGAGTTTTGGCCGAAGGGTGTCAAGTTCCGGCGGTTCCGCGGCCGGCTCCCTGATGTCGTGTATAAAAAATAATAAGGTTTTAAATGTTTAAATAGTTAATGGGAAAAATGCCTCAGATAAGATCCGCAGCAAAACATTGGACTATTGGAGTACAAGGGTCCTCTTGTTATTCTAACCTGGTTAATGGGAACTTGGTAGGATATTGAAAAGATACAGCCAAATATCTGACATGCAATTTAATATACCCCACTAAATAATTACAAGGCACTCCGCTTCGGGGCGGGCGCTACCCAAAATACAATTTGTTTCTATAAGCCGTTGGCGGCTGTGGGGTGACACTATGGCAATTCTTAACCTACGATCGCGAGACGGGCGAAACGCGGAGTTTTGGCCAAAACCTAAAACGAAAGTCTAGTGCACTCACGGATACCGGGTGTAGCTTTCATCCTGGAACTTAGCGTAGCAGACAGATCGACGTAGATCAGCGGCGGGCGTTCATCGAGCCCCAGCTGGGACAAGCTAAGGCGAGAACAACCCGCGGCGCTCGGACTTTCACGGGAAGGACCCGCACGAAGACACCTTGGAGTCGTCGGACGGCAGCATAGCCATCCGACACACGGCCTGCAAGTCAAGGCCGCGTCCTACGGCGTAGAGGCAGCGTCAGCATGACGCTCAGCAAAATCGGGGACGCGCAACAGCGCGCCAGGGAACACGATCACCAACCGTGCTCATGTCCATCGGCGACACGGGACGCACTAAGTAAATCACGCGCACAATTCACGCACAGCGATATACGCACTTTACAAATCGGTCTCCCACCAGCCGGACCAGGCGGCGGAAGGAGACGAGGCAATTCCTCTTAATCTTTAATTAGAAACCATCCGCATGCTAGCGTATTCCCATTCCCAGTCCAAGTGAAGTGCCCGTGACAGTTCGAAATAAAATCCTACCTGTCACGTCGCGTTTCGATCCGCATCAACACATTAAATGTCAAACCAACTTAAATCTTTTCTAAATCAAATGATTCTCGAAAAATGTCAATGCTCATTAATACTTGTAATATTTTAAGTGGTTAATAATAATTACTAATAATTATATTTTTATCGTACGTTTCTACTTTGTTTCCTTTGGAATATATCCTTGCTTATGCCTGAACAAAACGCCTATATTCTTAGCTGTCACCGGGCTGTCACGCTTACGACTACCCAACGAAAGTCTTTTTTATGTTTTTATATAATTTCATAAATGATTCTAAAATACAAATTAAATTAGGGTGTGACCTACTTGGGCAGTTAGGATATATCACGAGGATCATTTTGATATACGTGAAGCCAGGTTTGGTTCAACAACCTCTGCGCAATCTGGGTGACAAGTTCCGTTCAAGTGGCATGCTCTTTGGACTTGTTTCTTCGAAACCAGTTAACCAGGAGGCAGTATATGCTAATCAACCTACAGCTGAGAAGGTACATTACGGTTTTACCTAAGTGTCATACTCTGGTGTATGTTATTTTGTTGGAAATGCGACAGTCATGCTGCACAGGTTATCCTGTATGGAAAAGTATGTATCTATCATAGGCAAATATGTAGCATCGCTACAATATCCCCTCTCTCGGCAAAGAGGTTAAGCACCGGTTAACCGAGGCAGCCGGGGTAACCGGAGAAAAGAAAATCTTTTCCCAAAAAATCATCTGGTCCAGTAGGACGTTAACTATACATGCGGACATATACATGCGCTCCATATTTATTGTCGTTTGACATTAGAAATCACAGCGTGTGGCCACCACACTGTGGTTTCTGCTACTCAACTAAAAAATATAACCTAGATTTCCTTTGAAATAGTCTTAAGTTGTATAATGTAGTCGCTATAGTTAATAATGAGCTAACTCTCATTTTGAGGCTAATTGATATCTTTTAATGCTAACAAAGTTATTAGTTATCTTTGATTAGGCTAATTTATTCTAATTAATTAGTATATTACATGTAGTTATATACATAATGCAATATTAAGAATTAAGTTTTAATATGGCATGCCCTACTATGTACATGCCTATGAGTACAAAATTAACTTACTAGTACCTTAATGTAATGTGGGAACTAGTTGCTAATTTATATCTACAGATTATCCAATACAATAGTGGAGGCTAACTTGTAGCTCACACTCAAGTCAAATCCCAATGTGTAGCCAGTGGGCTTACACTAAGTGAAAAAAAAAAAAAAAACTTGGTTTTCTTTTTCATGTCTAAGTCAGTGAATTATATCTAATATAATTACATCACCCTGGACCCTTAGGGTGTGTAGTCACAAAAAAATTTGGTTTCCCTAGAAACGCTTGAAAAAAAATCTTGACCAAGTGAGTCAAGGAGGTACGCGTACTCAAAAAAAATGGGTTGTTACCTAAGTTCACCCGAATAAAAAATAAGTTGCTAACTTGAAAATACACCTTGTAAAATATAATATTGAGCATAATGTCACTGAACCAATGCTTTAAAATTAAATGGTAACTGATTTTTTCCAGATTACCTTAACTATAAAGCGGTTTGCTCTAGCAGTCGGAAATTCGGAGGTTATGTGACGAATCAGGAATACTACTCCAAGTGGAATGCAGCATGCCGTTCAACAACATGTCCCTACCTTTAGCGAATACAAGTGGTGCATGTTTCAGCAGAACTTTAAAAAATGCTATGCTATGATAGCTGAAATTGAGGTTGATTCTAAGACCAATTTCCTCAAATTTCAAAAAAATAAAAACAAATAATATGAACATTTAAGTTCTATAAAATAGTTCTATTTAGAACCAAATAAGTCAAAAACGAAAAAATTTAGAGTGTCTCGTCTATCATACTAAGTCACCGGAATGAAAAGTTTGAGTTGGTTTGAGAAATAAAAATGAATAAATATTTTAATACTTTTGAAATGGGTGGGTCGGGCGGGTGGGTGTCCAACGCGGCACTACATAGTCGCGTATTAAACAATGAGGCATTAGGCATGGGTAGGGGTGAGTAGATAAGGTATCCCCCCCCTCCTACTTCATAAAATTCCTCTCCTTCCCCGTCCGGCATGTCGGTAGAAAAAATGGTTTGCTTGTGTCAGGGTATGTAATAAAGTATAATAAATTGGTAACACTTCACTTTATACAGGAAGTGTTAAAATAAATTACCTACCTCTCAAATGGAGCATGGTGAAAAAAAATAATATGTGGCTGAGCGCTATGCTAATTAGTCATAGTGTAGCCTAATAATAATTGTAATAATTGATGAATTTGCTACCCTGTCACAAGTAAACTTACAAATTAATTAATATTATATTTTTAAAACAAATAATTTCACTCAATTTTTTAAATATTAAGTTTTTTAAATGACAAAAATTTTATAAATTCATGTTATTGCTCCCCAAGCTCACAGTAACCAGGCTATATATTTAATTTAAGCTTTCTTCGGGCGCCATTGTCGTGTATAAAAAATAATAAGGTTTTTAAATGTTTAAATAGTTAATGGGAAAAATGCCTCAGATAAGATCCGCAGCAAAACATTGGACTATTGGAGTACAAGGGTCCTCTTGTTATTCTAACCTGGTTAATGGGAACTTGGTAGGATATTGAAAAGATACAGCCAAATATCTGACATGCAATTTAATATACCCCACTAAATAATTACAAGGCACTCCGCTTCGGGGCGGGCGCTACCCAAAATACAATTTGTTTCTATAAGCCGTTGGCGGCTGTGGGGTGACACTATGGCAATTCTTAACCTACGATCGCGAGACGGGCGAAACGCGGAGTTTTGGCCAAAACCTAAAACGAAAGTCTAGTGCACTCACGGATACCGGGTGTAGCTTTCATCCTGGAACTTAGCGTAGCAGACAGATCGACGTAGATCAGCGGCGGGCGTTCATCGAGCCCCAGCTGGGACAAGCTAAGGCGAGAACAACCCGCGGCGCTCGGACTTTCACGGGAAGGACCCGCACGAAGACACCTTGGAGTCGTCGGACGGCAGCATAGCCATCCGACACACGGCCTGCAAGTCAAGGCCGCGTCCTACGGCGTAGAGGCAGCGTCAGCATGACGCTCAGCAAAATCGGGGACGCGCAACAGCGCGCCAGGGAACACGATCACCAACCGTGCTCATGTCCATCGGCGACACGGGACGCACTAAGTAAATCACGCGCACAATTCACGCACAGCGATATACGCACTTTACAAATCGGTCTCCCACCAGCCGGACCAGGCGGCGGAAGGAGACGAGGCAATTCCTCTTAATCTTTAATTAGAAACCATCCGCATGCTAGCGTATTCCCATTCCCAGTCCAAGTGAAGTGCCCGTGACAGTTCGAAATAAAATCCTACCTGTCACGTCGCGTTTCGATCCGCATCAACACATTAAATGTCAAACCAACTTAAATCTTTTCTAAATCAAATGATTCTCGAAAAATGTCAATGCTCATTAATACTTGTAATATTTTAAGTGGTTAATAATAATTACTAATAATTATATTTTTATCGTACGTTTCTACTTTGTTTCCTTTGGAATATATCCTTGCTTATGCCTGAACAAAACGCCTATATTCTTAGCTGTCACCGGGCTGTCACGCTTACGACTACCCAACGAAAGTCTTTTTTATGTTTTTATATAATTTCATAAATGATTCTAAAATACAAATTAAATTAGGGTGTGACCTACTTGGGCAGTTAGGATATATCACGAGGATCATTTTGATATACGTGAAGCCAGGTTTGGTTCAACAACCTCTGCGCAATCTGGGTGACAAGTTCCGTTCAAGTGGCATGCTCTTTGGACTTGTTTCTTCGAAACCAGTTAACCAGGAGGCAGTATATGCTAATCAACCTACAGCTGAGAAGGTACATTACGGTTTTACCTAAGTGTCATACTCTGGTGTATGTTATTTTGTTGGAAATGCGACAGTCATGCTGCACAGGTTATCCTGTATGGAAAAGTATGTATCTATCATAGGCAAATATGTAGCATCGCTACACTGACACTGCGGGGTTGCGAACTGCATCGCAGCCATAATTTTGTTTTTAGTTTTAAGATATATTTTGTATTAATATGTATGCTAGTTTTAAGGTATTTATCTATGGGCCAATAGTTGCCTGAAAATAAATGTTTTCATTTCATTTCATTATCAAATCACCAGGCTCACAAGTGATACTATATTAGGGAAACTTTGTCTATTTGTATATATGTTAATTGTTAAGTATGCCATGCAATACGGTGTTTGACTGGCAAGCATACGAAGTATTTAGTGTCAAAACGATCAGCCACTGTGGAATCTATGTAAAACACACAGATATGTGTGTGAAAAAGTAGCTAATTATATAAATATATTATAATTCCAATAGTAAGTAAATACATATTTTTTTAGCTTGTGACAATTAAATGATAGAAAAGTTTTATATTGAATTATTCTTCTTTTTTTCGTATCGAGGTTCCTTTTTTCATACGATGGAAGTAGGCAGATGGTGCAGTAGGCAGTGTTGACAGCTCTGGCTGTCACGTCCTTTAGATCCAGTTTTTAACTACCTAGTTTTTAAGACAGTGCTACGTCCTTGCAGGGTGACCATGTACCAAACCTTTATGTAACACCTTTATATCCATGGTTTTTCGCATGAAATAAATGAAATGAAACGAAATCCAGCTCTGAGCAGTGATGCGGGGCAGGCCAGTAGATGCGCCATGGTTTGCGATGCGATGCTGAGTCGCTAGGTATATTGAGTCGAGGGCTACGGAATAGTCCCAATTTGGCCATGTTTTGCTTACAGCGACCAACTTGGGACTTGAGATTGATTTACATATTATTTGAAACACCGAAAAAAACGAAGTAAAATCATTTAAATTTTTTTATTATAAAAAATATCCAAGCGTCTTCTTCTTCGTTTCTTTGTCAAGAAATAATTAAGCGTTGCAACCGCATCCGCACTGTCCGGAGATGGCCACGGAGCCGGACGCGGCGACCTTGCCACCGAAGTCAACGGCGCCGAGCACGGGCACGGAGCCGACGACGACGGTCTGGCCGCTCGCGCCGATATCGCCGGACACGCTGACCTGTCCGGTGCCGGAGCCGCCGTACGACGCGGAGGAGTAGCTGATGGGTGCGCTCACGACGGAACTGTATTGACCGTAGTTTTGACTGCAACCACACTGCTGGCTGAAAGCAGTCTGTAAAGGAAAAAAATGTGTTAACACAATTTGTACCTAATATCTAACTATAGGACATAAACAAAATGGACATTCAATCAACAAAAATGTAAAATTATAAAAAAAAACAGAATGAGTAACACCAAAAACATGGTCCTAGTGCACAGTGGAGGTAGACGGGTTGGCTGCACCATCATTGAGACCGAAATGTTGGATGGGTTTGAACTAACCTAAACGAATTTATTTGCTTTGGTTAAGGATGATGATTTGATGATGTTTTTGATTAATCTTTATAAAGTTATTCTGCCTACTACGCATATATAAAACAGTGAGTAGCATTTAATGAAAATCTCGTTTAGTTGTTTACCATATTCTTGCGCAATATATAAGTACCTACTCAGGGAATAATTTAAATGTGACATGTTTATTGTTATGCCTAAAGGGGCAAGTGTTTAAACTTGATATCTATGTAGTATGTACAATGCTGAACTGAATAAAATTAAAAAGCAAATAGTTTTGAAAGTTACAAAGTCACAACAATATTAGAGTAGGTCGGCATTTTATCTATGCGGAGACCACGTATTACTACGCATTATTTATTTGTTTAACTAGTACATATATTTGTTTTTGTTGTGTTTTCTATGTATTTAAGTATTTGTATATTATATGTATCGTTGGTTAAGTACCTACCCACAATCAGAGTTGGGCAAAATGTAATCGACTGACGATTAACGATTAAAATTAACCGACTTAATCGCGAGCAACGATTAAAAGTGACGATTAATTAATTTTAGTCGAAAAGCTCCGACTAATATTGTCACGATTAAATTAATCGTCGACTAATTACCGGCGATTAATTTTTTTAATCGATTAATTAGTTCGATTAATTTTCTCTCGATTAATTTTAGCAATACATATGGTCTTTTTAACCGACTTAAAAAAAAAAGGACGAGGTGCCTAATTCGTCTGAAACATTTATAAATAATATAAGTAACAGACGAATTTTTATGTATGTTCACTTGGAGACTATTAATTTCGACCGTCTTCGATAGGATATTATCCGTTCGATGTAAGTAGTAAGTAATTACTGCATTGACAAGTTGAAACCTTATAGAAAACAACTGATAAGAGGTAAATAATGTGTTTGCTCTTTCATACACATACGTCGTTCTCTTTCTAATTTTTATGCCTGCGCTACAAGCCCTAAACCCTTACCTAGAGATGCCGCGCTAAGTTATCCGCATTATTATAGTAACCAATGTAACCATCTTATATTATTGAAGGACATTTATAACACTGGAATGGTTTTTAATGTGTACGCAAGAAGTTTTGATTTTTAGTTACATACAAAAATGACCACCTGTCTACTTTCAATCGAGAGTTAATCGAGAAATTTAATCGATTAATATTAAGATTAATTCAATTTCAATCGTATGTTAGGTCGACTAAATTAATCGCGATTAAATTAATCGCCGATTAATTTTGACGATTAACTTTTTTAATCGATTGATTAGTCGATTAAAAAGTTAATCGATTAATGCCCATCTCTGCCCACAATACAAGCCTTCTTGAGCTTAGTGTGGGGCTTAGGTAGTCAATTTGTGTAAGAATGTCCTATAATATTTATTTATTTATTTCACACAGGTATCTTGCCATGTCTGATGAATGATGATGATGATGATGAATGATGAATGAAGACAATGACCGCATGTTCTAGGTATAGCGCTCTAAATCAGAGGATAAGGCACGGTGATAAGTAGGTACTTACGATGTACACTTCAAATTGAACCGTTTGTCCTAATGACCTAATCAATTGGTACAAATTAAAGTACGGTGAAACGGGCAGTCGCTGCTTGAAGTCGAAAATGGCTATAACTATAAAATACCAATTTTATGTACAACCACTAGACCTAAAATAAATAAACACTACATACCTGGATCAGGAAAGCCTGAACGCACAATAGGAGAACAGCAAAGCGGGACATTTTGAATGTATTTTCTTCTGTAACAGAAACCAGAATAGTTATTCCAGTTTAAGTACCACTTTTATACATATAAATATTGCAATAAATATGTGGAAATGGGTCACAGATAACGGAAATGTGTTTCTAGTCTTTCTAAATAGGTAAATTGCCCTATAAAATGTCACGTACCTACACAGGTTATCGCGTTAAATGTTTGCCTAGTTATTGGCTATCAATGCTGTTAAGCAAGAACTATAAGCGAGGTGTATAAAAGCTGATTCTGGTGCAGTTAATATCTATAGTTTTTTACTGGCAAGAAAAGAACTAACTTGATAAAATGGTATCCAAGGCTGTTCTCATCTGCACCTTCGCCTGCATGTTCCAGGTATGTACTTAAATAAAAACCGGACAAGTGCGAGTTGGACTCGCCAACCGAGGGTTCCGTACTTTTTAGTATTTGTTGTTATAGCGGCAACAGAAATACATCATCTGTGAAAATTTCAACTGTCTAGCTATCACGGTTCGTGAGATACAGCCTGGTGACAGACGGACGGACAGCGGAGTCTTAGTAATAGGGTCTCGTTTTACCCTTTGGGTGCGGAACCCTAATAGTGTTGCTGGGACTGTAAGCTTGAATATAGTAGTTCCCGTGGTTGTGGGGGTGGTTATATAGACCGACTCTATATTTAGGGTAGTTATGGGGAGTTCGTGGAGATGGTAGTTGGGGTGGTAGTGAGGATGGAAGTGGGAGAAGTCCTGGGGATGCTGTGAGGGTCATCCGGTTGGTGTTTGGTTGGTAATACATAGTGTCAAAAGTATAAAATTAAGTTCTTGCATAAAGTGTAAGTTTCTTACCTATTTAATTAATGGCTTATTTAGACAGTATGAAAACTCGCATGCGAATTTCATTACATTCCGGTATTTGATTGATCAGCTGAATTTGATGTAACTAATAGTCCTTCATGTAGGTAACTAAAATCGCATACGAGTTTACACGCCCTCTAAATCAGCCCTAATTTCGAACACTCGCCTTCGATTTTAACTGCTAAAAAGTAAAAAAAAATTTTTTTTAATATTTTAGTACATGTACAAAATTATAATTACAGGCTATCAGCGGCCAGAGCTGCTACAGAGCTTTTGGTTCCTCTAGCGACTGCAGGTCCATCGTGATTTCCAACAACGGCGGTGACCTGCTCATCACCGCTCTCGGCCCCATCTCGCCGTCCGGCATCGCCGTCGCCACCGAGCTGGGTCTGTCCGGCAACTTGGACCTGTCCGGTACGCTCCCGTACCTGAGCGCGGTGGAGTTCCAGGGTCAGTTCGACACCAACGGCGTGACTCCTGTGTCGTACGGCTGCGGGGACTGCGTCGCCATCACACAGGAGCTCGGCAACCCGACCGGCGTCAACGCTAACATCAACTCTGGCAACAAAATCGTCAGCGTCTGCGGTTGTGGCAGAAACTGAGATTTACACATAATTTTGTATTAATAAAGATTTTATATATTTCAAATTATTTCTTTCGTTGTTTTTAGTAGCTACTCGTAGCTAGAGACCCAACCCGTTAGGTTAAGAAAAGTCTGCGGATATTTTGATAGCCCACGCAGTGCAAGTGTTGTTTTAAACGTCAAATTTCTATGAAATTATGAAGCTGCACGGCGTGGGCTATCAAAATCACTGCAGACTTTTCTTGGTCTATCTCTGTTGCGTGGCGTGTTAGGCAATTTTATTAACCCACATCACAAAAGAAATCTCGATCGTTCGATCGTTGTGGTTTTTGTATTTCCATCTACAAATCAAGCATACGCATTTACATTTAAAGACTAAAGTGCTACTTGGTAAAATTGACTTGGTGATGACGACGAATAATTTACATCTAGCTAGTTTCTTTGTAATGAGGGCGCCACTGGATGGTTGCCGCAGTCTTAAGTAGTTCGGAGGTCTACAATAGAGTTCCCGAAACCCCGCCACCGCGCGGCGGAACACCTCAGGGGGTTTAGGATCCATAAAAGATTCCCCCTGGGTCATAAAAAAAAAGGTCTTAAGTAGTTAACAGATTATATACAGTTAATGGCTCAAATGGCAATAGAAGTTGGATTTATTATTGTATTTTTTTGTATACTCCCCGTTTTTGGTCCTTCTGGCATCTAGCTCTTGTCTGTTTTTTTTCTACAGGTACATGTGTACTGACTTATATAACGATATCTCCCAAATATTACACATTAAAGCCTAATTATTAAAATGGAGAACAGTCTGATTTGAGATCAGGTAAAAAAGAAAACCATAGGCACCATAGCCTTTACCACGATAAATAATAATGTAATAATTGTTAATATTTTTTGAAGTGAAAACTTCTTTAGCGGCGTTGGGCACTTTTTGAGGTGGGAAAAAATCGATAAACTCAAGACAGCGATCACGTGACGTAACGTTTAGATGGCCACTAATTTAGATGGCATTTAAATCAATAAAGCAAAAACTCAATGGCATTACATGATAAAGGTTCTAATCTTGTACGGGTTGAAATGGGCGTTTTCGGAAAAAAATACTTGGGTAAAATATCACTGTCCTACGACTTTGGTATACTTTTTTACCGTCAAATACTGTTTTAAAGTGTACTACATGTATACAAAAATTGTAAAGTGATTTATTATCTGAGTATTTATGGTAAAAAAACTGATTAAATGGTACTTTAAAGTAAAGAAAATGTACAAAAACTGAAGAAAGGGAGATGATTTTTGAGTGTCCCATGCACACTTTGCATACTTTGGATCCAAATATTATATATCTGCCTCCTTCTAGGCCCGAACCTGGTTGTTGTGTGATAAGATCGTACCAGCCAAAATCTATTAAAAACCTTATTTTTTAGCACCTAAAGTAAAAATATGCATTATAGTTTAATTTATTGTTGTCCTTCAATATCGACGTAGTGGAAATTTCCACCAACGTCACGGATTTTTTACCAACTTAGTAGCAAAAATCTACTAATATCATACGGATTTTTACATGATCGTAACATTATGTTCCTATAATTACCCGGTGTTTAGGTTTTACAAGGCAATTGGGCTCGAAAAAAGCTAGTGTAGGTTGTGCGTCACGATGTGCAGAAATTTGTTTTCCACAACGAACTGAATTAAACTGAAGATAAGGAGTCAATTATTGACTAAATATTTATGAATTACGTTAGATTATTATGTGTTGTATGATATCAAATAATTATAATTAAGAAAATTCAAATGATCAGACCGCTATTTCGCTTTATTAACCAACCGGCATGCCTACGTCACATCCAAAACGTTACGTGATGTATTAGTGGAACAAAAAAACGTGACGTATGGAATGAAAATGCACGGTTTACATGCCGTCAGTTTAAGTTGCCAAAATATAGTAGGTAGAGTGATATTAAAAACACATAAATCTAGCTATATTCTTCTAACTACTCGACCTACTAGTAATTACTTATCACCAGTGGCGGCTCGACCTAAGAAACGCTGGCAGGCGCAGGTTATGCTTTCGACTGCAGCAGTATTGCAGTACGACAATACTGCTAACTGCAAATGTCAAAAAACTGGGCAGCAACATCTATTTTGATTTTGTAGCAGTAATGCAGTCGGCAGTATTATCGTGCTGCAATACTGCTGCAGTCGAAAGCATAATTACGGCAGGAAATTTCAAAATCTGTTAAGTTAAACTATAATAATAGGTATTAATTACTAAATTATTTAATTTAGTACAACATTAAGTAGGTATTAAATTAAGTAGCTATTTTCCGCACATGTAAACCCTTCATGTAGTTCCTAAACGCGATATTATGGTCCATAACGTCACTTTGTCCTACTGTGGCTGTGATTGATTTTATTAGAATTTATATTAATTTTTAGGATAATTGATACTGATTTCGATCTCATTTGCAAGAATAATATATGATAATTATTAAAAACAACTTTTTATAATACCTTTACCTTACGTTTTTTATAACAAAATGATTGCAAAGCAACAATTAAAACGAAAAATGTGACGTATTGGAAAGACTTCTTTAAATAACTTTATTGTAATACTTAGTATTGCAGTTGTTATTCGTTTTTAGAAAATTAATATTGTTTCGTATTTCAATAAATAAAAACTGGTTCACTTAAAACACTCCGATCTTCACTTAAAACCTGCCTAAAACTTGTAACGTAATGGAACGTCACATTCGCTGTCATTCAGTTTAAAGTGATTTATTAGGAATATAAATAATGTATATAGAAAGAAAGTAACATTTTCATAAAATATATAAATAGTAGATTTAATTCAACCCATTTTTAGTCAAAAAAAAAATTTTTTTTGGTGTGTGGAATTCCACTACGTGACGGACTCTAATTCTAAAAACGCCCAAATACGAGGATCTCACAGTTACATTCTAACTATATCACTCAAATATAATTCAATAAAGCTACATCTTTATGAAATAGCTAATAAAAGTGAACTCTAGTACTGGTGAATAAAACTCAAAATATCATATTTAGATGCGAGGTCTGCGAGGTAACTTTACAATTTCTATTCGAATTTTAAACAATTAACACTACAAATTTGAATTTCGAATTTTAAACAAGCTCACTGACCAGCAATTTCGGAACTAAAGTTTTTCAATAGAAAGGAGGATGGGTCAATTATACATAGTGCTGCAGACATTTTGGACTAGTCATTGAGTTTTCACTTCTGTCGGCACTCCCGCAACCCGTTGTTTTTTTTCTACCACAGCAGTTTAATGCCGTTACCATTCAATCCGATCATGGTCAGTTTATTTTTAGGAAACCAATGACCAAATGAAAATATTGGTGATCATTTAACATTACCTATATACCTCTATCATTTACTCTCACCTCTCGAAACCTATAATTCTGCAAAATACAGTGACCTAGGGGTATTTTCTTCTTAGGTACGTAGGCGCCAAGGTTAAAAAGTCTAAAAAGAAGAAAACTTATAACTGCTTCAAGCTTTTATTATGCCAATGCCATTTGGTTACGTTTTAATTTGTCTGCGTAATTTTAGCGAGTTAAGCTTTGCAACCGCATCCGCACTGTCCGGAGATGGACACGGAGCCGGACGCGGGCACGGTGCCACCGAACGTGACGGAGCCGAGCACGGGCACGGAGCCGACGACGGCGGTCTGGCCGCTCGCGCCGATGTCGCCGGACACGCCGACCCGACCGGTGCCCGAGCCGCCGTACGACGCGGAGCCGTAGCTGGACCCGCTCTGGCTGGAGCTGCTGGACGATCTGGACCTGATTCCGCTGAGAACGACTCCGGAGTTACCGTAGGAGATTTGGTTGCTGCAACCACACTGCTGACTAAGTGCCGCCTGTTAAATAAAAAAAAACTTGATTTTATTATAATCCTATAAAAATAAATCATTTATTTACATACAATATATATACAGTGGTACAACTAAACGAAATTAATAACTAGCTTAAATCTAAAATAGGCCCCTGAGGCATAGGCATTATAATCCTTGCCTTCTTTGCCTTTTCTTATTTTTCTTCTCTCTATCTTTTGAAAATTTAAATCACTAATATGTACCTAACTTTAATTTTGGAATTGCGAGGGGATTTTTTTATCGGCTATTCATACTTATTACCCATTGTCTTCTTCCTCAATTGAAAATTAACAAACGGAAATTTTCTAATTTAGTAAACGTATGACTTGTGGGCTATAATAACAACCAAACGGGTCCCAGAAAATGAAATCAGGGCGGAAAACCTCGATGGCGTTGGAGATGACCTTGACACCTTTGAGAGGAACTGGTGGGAGACAGGTCAAGACCGGGACACGTGGAAAGCCGTAGGGATGGCACCCTCTAGGCTCATAAAAATAAAATAGTAAACAAAAAATGTTTTTTTTTTTACCTGGATCAGGAAAGCCATGACGCACAACACAACGACTCCGAATCGGGACATTTTGAATGTTCTTTCTTCGGTAATGGAAGTTAGAATAATCGTTCTGCTTTCCTTGACACATTTATACTTTTTAATTATCGTAGGAGAAATGTGGAAATGGGTCAAAGATAATGCACATGGGGTTCTAGTCTTGGGAAACACCTGTTTCATCCTAATCAGAGTCACGTACCTACAAAGTTTTATCAGCACAAATAGATTTTGCGTAGTTATTTGCGTTATTGTGAAGCAAGCTTAGAGGAATATAAAAGCTGATGACAGGTTCTGACATTTATTCCGTTTGCTGACAAATCAGACTAACGAATACACCTAAAATGATTTCCAAGGCCGTCATCATCTGCATCCTCGCCTTCATAGGACAGGTATGTTATTACATTAAGTACTTATAGAAAATATACCTAATTTTAAGACCATAGGTACCAGTATTACATTTACATGCAAAAGCCTCTCCAAATTGAGCCGAAAGGTTCAAAAGGTTTACCTCAGCTAATTAAGGGTGCTGTTTGCACTTGTCGTTTTTTTTTGTAATTCCGATCGACGTGAATTCAGGTTCACTGTGTCAGGGTGCCAAATAATTGGAAGTACAAGTCATAGACATAATTTTAGACAGTAGGGATTTCTCAATGTCTAATCTAATTACAGGCTATAAGCGTGCCGAGCTGCTACAAAGCTATCTCCTCCAAGCTAGCTAACTCCTCCAAGCTAGCTAGCTCCGGCAGCTGCCAGTCCATCGTCATCTCCAACAGCGGCGGTGAGCTACTCATCACCAGCATCGGCCCCATCTCGCCGTCCGGCATCGCCGTCGCCACCGAGCTGGGCCTGTCCGGCGACTTGGACCTGTCCGGCGAGCTGCCGTACCTGAGCGCGGTGGAGTTCCAGGGCCAGTTCGACACCAGTGGCGCCGTGCCGGTGTCGTACGGTTGCGGGGACTGCGTCGCCATCACGCAGGAGATCGGCAACCCGAGCGGCGCCAACGCCAACCTCAAGTCTGGTTCCTCCAAAATCATAAGCTGCGGTTGTGCCTAAACTTAAATAAATTTATGAAAACTTGTATTTGGATACCAATAAACAATTGATTCTTATATGTAACAGTTTTCTTATCGCATGACGGTACGGAATCCTCCAATATACGTGATCCGTTGACAATATAATCAGGTACAAAAGAGAGAATATACGAGTCACTTAATCTGTAATCAATAATTTTATCAAGGTTATTAAGAATGGACAAATGGTGTTATTTAACCTTCTTATGGACAGAAAAAAGAAGAAAATGAATTAATAAATTGAAAAAGAGTTTATTGTGTAAATTTTACAGTAAGTAGAGTTTCAATTACAATTTCAAGTTTTATCTTGCCATGTAGGTATACAAGATACACTTACGTCAGTAAATCATGGCTTTGGATCCTGAACTATGAAAAACAATCTGCATTAGTGTCACACTTTTGGATATCACACGCAAGCATATTTAGCTACCTATGCTTGGAGTTTAATATTTCTAATATGAAGAAGTTCGCTTCCACAGTTCCTGAAACCATCTATCTGCTGGGTGATGGTGATGCAGTCCCCGTAGCCGTAGCTCACCGGCGCCGAGCCGCTGGTGTTACAACCACAGCTTATAATTTTGGCGGAGCCAGGCTGGAGGTAGGCGTTAGCGCCGCTCGGGTTGCCGATCTCCTGCGTGATGGCGACGCAGTCCCCGCAGCCGTACGCCACAGGTGCTACACCGCTGGTGTCGAACTGGCCCTCGAACGCCACCGCGCTCAGGTACGGCAGCGCGCCGGACAGGTCCAGGTCGCCGGACAGGCCCAGCTCCGTGGCGACGGCGATGCCGGACGGCACGATGGGCCCGATAGCCTGTATGTTCAGGGCGCCGCCGCTGCTGGGAATACTGATCGATTGGCAGCTGCACCCGCAGTTCTGTCCAGCAATACTCTGTAAAACAAAATATATTAGTAGATAACAATAGTTAAGTACTTATAATTATGTGAATTGCAACAATAGGTACTTACATCATTACATTACTTTAAAAAAGTTCGTCGTCAAAAACTTGATTGCGACCGCAGTGTTACGTACAGTTAACTGCTCTAGCGATGACACTTAATTATCATTAAAAAACTAAAATTCACACGGCCGGACTGTTTTTTATGAACTCGCCCCATTTTACAGTAATAATTATGAATAAACTTTAAACATCGTGACGTGACATGACGAAACCCCTTCTAAAAAAGAATATATAGATTTAAGAAAAGCAGATCTAATGCATGACGTAGAAATTCATGTAGGTGATTATTTATGTTAGTATATACCTGGACCAAGGAGGCAAAAGCGCAGAAAACGAAGACTCCAGATACCATTCTTGATGTTTCTAAGTTTATGATGAAACTAGGAATGAATAATCGGGTCAACCTTCGTGTTTTTTATACTATTCCATAAATCTTGCTTCACTTCACTAGACAACCGTTTAACAGTTCGTATGTTATTGCCAATACCTATTTAAGTAACTACCTATACCGGGTGTGGCCTGTAACACGAGCAAATAATTAAAACATAGATTGTACTCCTCAAACGGTGACACTTTTGTTCTACAACTTTTAAAAATTATGAAGTACTTAGACTCTCTATTTTTCATACGAAATAAATATTATTTTCAATGGACGCCATCGCCACGCCATATCATTGTGATTGACGTTGCTTGTCACGCCTGAAACATAACAAAATTCGCAATACATTGCGTCTTAGAATAAACTTTAAAGTGTATTAAAAATCAAACCAAAAGTTATTTTTAAAAGTAGCTGAACAAATGTTGATCAGTATGAGGAGTACAGCCCACAGTTTAATTTTTTGCTCGTATTACAGGCCACACCCGGTATTATGACATTAAGAACCAATTAAGTATATTTGGTAAGGTAGCGTAGTTATTTAACGTTATCGCTGAAATATTTCTACATTTCAAATATCATGTCAGTATAAAAGAATCTGTATATTGGCAGACTTACTTACCTACTTGTTCTGTTGACTCAGCGACCCAAAATGAGACTAGGCCTCCGACAAAAGACAGCGACTTTTCTCGGGGACACGAACACGAAATTCGCGCAGATCCGCCTCCACCAGCACCAGTGATACCTGGGGCGTCTGATAGGATTCATTCATTCATTCACAGGATATTGGCTGACTATTCTGATTTTTGTGTTGAATGAATATTTTAGGAGTTCTAAAATGCCTCGATTATTAGTAATGGCCGGGGCTTAGTAATGTGTCCAGACTTGCCGGCTTCAGGTAAACAATGACTCATTGTACTGCACATACGAAACTGGCCAGTGCTGGGTTCAACCCGGGAAAGGATAAAATAGTACACGATACAAGTGCGCAAAAAAAAACAAAAAAGAAAGCAATAACACGGCCGAAGGGAGTGTTTTAAATCGACACGAGTTGCGAATTACCTATTCGCACATGTATCGTACAACGTTTTACAGTAGGTACATACGGCCCTTTAAATTTTCGGCATAGTTACGTATTGTGCTAATTATTGCACTAGTGCGCTAATGTAGCACGATATGCACCTACAGTAACACAGCCACACCATGCACCATGCAAAGTACATATTTGGCTACTATAAGTATGTCAAATTCCATCAAAAACCGTAAAGCCGTTATTGTGTGAAAAACAATCATCTAAGTATTAGTTGAATCCCTACCTAGCGAGTGTTAGACTTGCATAATAAAAAATAATAAGAATTAGGTATAAATTATAATACAAATCTGACTTAGCGAAAATCTTGGTAACAAATATCAATTGTCATCAGAAATAAACAAGTAAATTATAATGTTAAGTACCTATATACCTACTGATGCATGTTTCTTTAACTTAAGGTCAATGTGGCTAATTCCGTCATAGGGGCCATTCCAATAGCGTTTTACTCGAACAACGAACAACATCAATAATAATTTCGTCGACAGAGCAGCGATTGGTTTTAGTTTCAGCAGTCAAAAGCAAATGGTTATTTCCTACGATTGGAAATCAAAGAAATATACGCTCGTGGATGGAATAGTCCCTGTGACGGAATTAGTCACATTGACTTATGTTAGAGTCTGTTCAGAAAGAGAAGAGTCTTGAAATGTATTGGGCCCCATACATTCCACGACTCTTCACTTTCCGCACAGACTCTATCATTGTTTAGATCATTTATTAATTACTTAAATATGATGCCATTTTATGGGATAAAACTAAAAATGACACTCGTTTAGTTGTACCACTGTATATACTTATATTGTATGTAAATAAATGATTGTACCTAATTATAAAAAAAGACACTTTTAACACTGATAATATAAATATCAGTAAGTATCATATCGGAAACAGATCGAATAATTCAACAACTAACCTACTAGGGTAGCTAGCTATGTAAGTAGTAGTAGTAGTAGCTAGTAGAGTAAGTAGGTATTAGGATAATAAATAGTCTGTATGATTATTTATACAAATCATTTATTTGTATAAAATGTAAAAAAAAGTTATTAGTACTTGGCACAACCGCAGCTCACGATTTTGGAGCCAGAATTGATGTTGGCGTTGACGCCGCTCGGGTTGCCGAGCTCCTGCGTGATGGCGACGCAGTCCCCGCAACCGTACGAGACCGCCGCCGAGCCGCTGGTGTCGAACTGGCCCTCGAACGCCACCGCGCTCAGGTACGGCAGCTCGCCGGAGAGCACCAGGTCTCCCGCCAGGCCCAGCTCGGTGGCGACGGCGATGCCGGACGGCGAGATGGGGCCGACGGCGGTGACGAGCAGCTCGCCGCCGCTGTTGGAGATGACGATGGACTGGCAGTTGCCGGAGGAGTAGCTAGAGAAGCCTGCTAGCTTGGGGGAGGTAGATTTGTAGCAGGTCGGCCCGCTGATAGCCTGTAATTAGGATAAATATTGAGAAATCCTTAACTATGTGACTTGTACTTCCAATTATTTGGCACCCTGACACAGTAAACCTGAATTCACGTTGATCGGAATTACGAAAAAAAATGACAAGTGCAAACAGCACCCTTAATTAGCTGAGTTAACCTTTTGAACCTCTCGGATCAATTCGTAGAGGCTTTTGCAAGTAAATATGAAAATATGTAAACGAATTCCTCCAAAATCTAATTTTAGTATGGTCTCAAAATTAGGTTTATTTTCCATACTGTAACATAACATAGCATAACATAGGTACCTGTCCAATGAAGGCGAGGGTGCAGATGATGACGGACTTGGAAACCATTTTAGGTGTATTCGTTAGTCTGTCTCGTTAGCAAACAGAATAAATGTCAGTAACCAGCTACAGCTTTTATATCCCTCCTAAGCTCTTGCCTCACAATAACGCAAATAACTACGCAAAAACCATTTGTGCCGATAAAACTTTGTAGGTACGTGACTCTGATTAGGGCAAAACAGGTGTTTCCCAAGACTAGAACCCCATGTACATTATCTTTGACCCATTTCCACATTTCTCCTACGATAATTAAAAAGTATAAAATGTGTCAATGGAAGCAGAACAATCATTCTAACTTCCGTTACCGAAGAAAGAACATTCAAAATGTCCCGATTCGGAGTCGTTGTGTTGTGCGCCATGGCTTTGGTCCAGGTAAATATAGTTTTAATTTATTGGTAACTAAAATGAAATACAGTCTCTAAGTAGGTATATTTCGTTAATGTAAACGATGTGTCACGCTAGACCGGGCCGTGTCGGCCCGGTCTAACGCGAGTCATCCTTAATTTGATATAAGGACTGTTCATTTTATTAAGCGGACACACAAAAAAGTATAAATTACATTTTTCTAATTCTGGAATCGCTTTATTTAGATAAATATAATAAAAACGGAAACCAACGCAAAACATTTTAATATAAATATAGTATAATATAATAACATCGGTAAGATTTTCGTACTTTTGCACGGTTGCGCCGTTCAAGTGCCTGCACATCAGTTTTTGACACTTTTTGACAAGTTGTAAACAACATTCGTTTGAATTCTTTCAATGTTTTAGCTTCTCATCTACCCTTTTTTAAGCGCATCTTCACATTAGTCTAGTGCCACTCGATGGAGTGGAGTTCCGGGCAATTAGATGAGTTGACTTGTTTTTGAACGAAATCAATGTTTTTCAAATTCAGTAGCTTCAC
Organism: Cydia fagiglandana; assembly: GCF_963556715.1. Classification (NCBI taxonomy): domain Eukaryota; kingdom Metazoa; phylum Arthropoda; class Insecta; order Lepidoptera; family Tortricidae; genus Cydia; species Cydia fagiglandana. Next base: position 4,992,697 of record NC_085956.1, read on the forward strand.
TTTCTGACCAGCATAGTGGGCACTTGCCAAATCAGGCCGAAATGAAGAGGTGACATTATGCGTCTGATAGACGGAAAGTACTCGTTATTAGATGCATTATTTTCTGTAAATGTCGCAACCAAAGTTCATGTCGCAAAATAGAACAAACTTTTTAAGGCCACAGGAACCAATTGCCTGCCAGACAAGGACTTTCTTCATGAATTGGTCAATTTTCATGTTACTCTCCTCGTCGAATATATGATCTTCTACAACGGCATGGTAGCATCAGGGCCATTGGTAACGTCCTACAGCAACATTTTACGCATTTTCCGTTGTCCATTAAAATGCTACGAAATTTATCTTAATGTAAAATGTAGTACAGTTTGACGCTTCTTTTTTTCGATTGCTTTCGCTGCTCTGTAATTCTTTTGTCCATTTTTTTCTTTTTATGGGTCCATTTATTGTACATACTTCTTATATTTTAATCTGTGCCTACTCTAACGCCTGCTGTCTTAGGAATTTCGCGAACCGATAAGTAATTTATTGATTTTAACAGCCGCATGACAATACTTTTGTTTCTGGATTGGCCGGGCCGCTTCTGTGCCGGGATTTTGTAAAATCTTCAAGCATATGATGCTCTCCAAATGTTTTAATTATTTTATTCACGTTTAACTTGGAAAATATGTACATATTTACGATTTTTCGCAGTGAATACTAGCCTGTGCATCCTTATTGCAGAACTAACTTGCTATGTTCCAAATTTGTTCGGTCCTTCGGGAAAAATATTTGACTATTATGGGAACAAATATGTAGCAATTGATAAATAAGGGATTGTTGATTATATTGTTATGAGCTGTACGTCAATTGATTTTAAATTCGCCGATTAAAAGAGGTGTAAGAGTGTCCGCTTAGTAAACTGAACAGTCCTTATTTGCTCTTGCATTAAATTATGTATAGGTAAGGTCCACTTATGTAATCGGCTAGCTTACAAATCTTACTAATTGGTTTTAATAGGAGGTATAAATTGAGAAATTTTGTATGTATGGATGACTTTGTTATTTTATCACACGAAACGGCTACCTAATGGAGTTTGGGATTTTGGGTTAAGTTTACTACACAGATAATTGAATACAGACTATACCAAAGGTAATAGAGTGAACGGAGTTACATTATATCTTTGATGATACTAATTATACCGTACGGGCTATTTAGACGGCGCGCAAACTCGCATGCGATTTTAGTTACATTGCAGACTGGATTATGTGATGTCCAATTCAACCGACCGATCAAACCCCGCAATGTAATGAAATTTGCATGCGAGTTCTCGTATCGTCTAAATACATTTGGGATCAGATATAAAGGGTTTAAACTAAGACGATTAAAAGGTATTAAGGGGCAGTATACAAATATACTACTTTTCTTTTCCTTTGACAGGCTGTGCTTAGTCAGCAGTGCGGTTGCGACAACCAAATCTCCTACGGCAATTCCGGAGTCGTTCTCAGCGGAATTAGGTCGAGTTCGTCCAGCAGTTCCAGCAGGAGCGGGTCCAGCTACGGCTCCTCCGCGTCGTACGGCGGCACCGGCACCGGTCGGGTCGGCGTGTCCGGCGACATCGGCGCGAGCGGCCAGACCGCTGTCGTCGGCTCTGTGCCCGTGCTCGGCTCCGTCACGTTCGGCGGCACCGTGCCCGCGTCCGGCTCCGTGTCCATCTCCGGACAGTGCGGATGCGGTTGCAAAGCTTAACCCTTCGAATTTTAATTTTTAACAAGCAGAAACGTCTCCGAACGATGCTATTAAGCTTAGAATAATTTTAAAACTGGAAAAATTACTGTCTTGGGCTACTCAAGGCCGGGTGAGACTTGAACTCCAGAAGTTCAAGTCTCACCCAAGACAGTAATTTTTCCGCTTTGAAATTTATTCTAAGCTTAACCTTTCGCTTGGAAAATTATTGCAGCGGGGTATATATTTCAATTTGATGTTTTATTAATTGAAAGAATATTTTAATTGCAACGATCATTGCTATCTGAAATGTAAATAAATGGCATTTTTTTGTAATAAACTTGTGCAGCTGCAGCAGTTATGCATTTTTTATTTCTTTAAGAATATTTACCTTAGACTTATATAATAAGTATAGGTACATCAGCTGATTCTAAACTTAAAGCAATACGATTCTATATCTAATAATAATAGTGACATTATATAAAAATGAGAATCATTAAAATAGCGACGTTGCCTATTTATCAATAGTTTAATTTTTAAGCCCAAACGATTCTGATACAGTGATACAGCCTGGTGACAGACAAACGGACAGACGGAGAGATGGACAGTGGAAGTCTTAGTAATAGCTAGGGACCCGTTTTTACCCAGTGTAAGTCTTAGTAATAGGGACCCGTTTTTACCCAGTGTAAGTCTTAGTAATAGGGTCCCGTTTTTACCCTTTGGGTACGGAAGCGTCAAGAATAAACTGCTACTACTTCTTATTGGCTTAATAAGACTTGTGTTGTTTTTATATTTTTAGATTAGACGGCGATATACATTTTTTTAAACCTTTAGCCATATTTTGCTATGTGAACATTACTCAGCGACTTTTACTATGGGGACCAACCCCAAAATCACGGTATAAAATACTTGTTTCATATATTGTGGCTGATCAAATGTCGATGCTGAAAATGGATAATAATAAAAACACCCGGTATATCGAGGCATACCTAGTTGATATGTCATCCCCTTCTTTATAGCCTAAATTTTTTTACGGAAAATCTCGTGGTACAAGCCGTACCGCAAAATGTAACGTATGTATGTGTTCTAATTAAAAAGTAGGTAAATAATCGTTTAGGTATCGTCAGTGAACGTGTTTATAAACAAAAAATCTTACATCTGTGTATACTGGTAACTGCGGAATTGGCTTTTCTATCTAATCCTACTTAGCAATATTTTTGGCATAATCCATAATTATTTTTAAAGTAGGTACCTACATATGGTCCTACTTTCCCGCACTGGTGCTGGAAACAGGACATTCCGTGCGTATGTCAAAAGTTTAAAGGGCCATATGTACTGTAAAACGATGTACAATACACGTGCCAATAGAGGATTTCCTCTTTCCGCACTTGTATCGTAAATAACTATTACAGTACATATAATGGTGCTAGCACTATACATGCGTATGTCGAAACCTTAAAGGGCCATATGTACTGTAAAACGTTGTAAGTACAGTCAACAGTAAAAATATGGGTGTAGACAACTTACTCAAAAATATGTCCCATAGTTCTTAATTCACTGACATAAGAGTTATGGGACATATTTTTGAAATGATTTGTACACCCATATTTTTACCGTTGACTGTACAATACACGCGCAAAAAAGTAATTCGCAACTTGTGTCGATTTAAAACATTATATTAATTTACTATTGTGTTAGGCAAATATGATAACCAAACTTCAATAAAACGTATTTTAATGCATATTCTTAGTATTCAACATTAAAATTAACTGCATCCGCATCCGCACTGTCCGGAGATGGACACGGAGCCGCAGGCGGGCACGCATCCACCGAAGTCAACGGAGCCGAGCACGGGCACGGAGCCGGTCACGCAGGTGTTGCCGGACGCGGCGATGTCGCCGGACACGCCCACCTGTCCGGCGCCGGTGCCGCCGTACGAGCCGCAGCTCTGTGAGCTCAGTCCGGACGAGTACTGGTTACAACCGCATGTTTGGCTCAGAACTGCCTGTAAAAATCAAACACAAAACATGTTAGTAGTTTTTCCTCTATTGTCTTTGTTAAAGTTACTGTACAGCATTTATTGTAAACTACGAGTATGTGAGGAGTGCAATAAAGAGTATTATATTGTATAGTAGTTATTTATTTACGTAAGGCGCTCAGTGCAAAACTGAGTGTGTCATACAGTTTAGTCAGGATTTGTTGTAGGTACAAACACATTAATCGTTTGTAACTCGAGAACGAATGAAACTATTTAAAGGGGCGAATACTGTTCTCGGAGAGCTGGGGCGTCGGCTGCAGGAGAGGGGTCTCGACCCCCGCTCCGGGTCTTTCTTAGCGCAGAGGTTGTCCATCGCGGTTCAACGCGGAAACGCAGCAAGCGTTCTGGCCCCAATTTCACATCGGTGACAGGTGCGACGAATTGTAAAATCACTGTTGCTGACGTCACAGGCATCCATGGGCTACGATTACCACTTACCATCGGGCGGGCCATATTCCTGTTTGCCACCATCATTGTATTATTTAAAAAAACTTTATTATATCGGAAAAAAACAGATATTTCTCCTGCGAAGTTTCTGACAATTGTCAAAGATTTAGAAGAATTGTAGGTAATTCTTGACAGGTAATGAGTTATATGTCGGAATTTCGTGACAATTGTAGTGTTTCTTGTGACAATTGTCATAAACTTAGCAAGAGAAATATCTGTTTTTTTTTCGATATCATAAAGTTTTTTTTAATAATACAATGATGTTGGCAAACAGGAATACGGCCCGCCCGATGGTAAGCGGTAACCGTAGTTCATGGATGCCTGTGACGTCAGCAACAGTGATTTTACAATTCGTCGCACCTGTCACGTTGGTGAAACAGGGGCCTGGCACGTTTGCGTCGAGGCCGATGCATGTAGACTTGTTTGATTCGTTTTTATGGGTTGGTTTAGGTTTACTTGTATTTATAGTTAAGGTGACTGCTAATTTATTTCTTAGTTCTTAAGTATTTTTAATGATTGTGTTTATTTACTTGTTGTTTATAAAGTACCTACATATTATAGTTAACAACGGTTAAGGATGATCTTTAAAGGGAAACCTATCTCTATTAGTAGATACAATATTTGTTATTCCCTTTCCTTTGTTTCTTCTTGATATTTAGCTGCCAAGATACTCAAAATAAAATTATTTAGAGTATGATAGATAATTAAAAAAATGTTCATACACTTGTAATGTTCTGCTAGGCAATTTTCTATCTAAAGGAGCCCCACACCATATGAACAAAATAAGTTATATTTATAAGTAAATAGAAAAAACACCCTAATTAATTTTCACGCTAATTTATACATCAAGTTACAGCCTCCTGGTAAAAACATTGGTTATCGAGTTATAGTGACAATCATTAGGACAAGGCCAAATTGTAGTCAAGATTTCCTTTGTGACTTACGAAACCATATAAATGAAATAGGAATGTTTCTTACCTGAATCAGGAGAGCTTGAGCACAGAACACGAGGACTGCAAAACGAGACATTTTGTAAATATTCTTTGGACAAAGACACCAGAATGATTGGAAAAATCTTATTTTCCACTTTTATAGTAGCAGTTATAAGGACATTTAGAAATAGGTCTGTTATGTGCAATGCGCTTCCAGTGTCTTTCAAAATACATAATTGATTTTACATATCGTTTGCGCCACTTCACGTTCGTCTAAATATGCAATCATTGACTTACTCATAAGTTAGAATTAAATGTAGGTATATTGGTTTCTCTTATCATGAAGCAAGCGCTGTAGAAGGGTGTATAAAATACGGTGACGGAGGCTGATAATTCATTCTCTGTTGGAAAACCAGTGGAATATATCAAAAATGGCATTCAAAGCTGTTGTCCTGTGCGCATTCGCTGTCTTGGTCCAGGTAACTATTTATTTACAATACAATTACGAGTATAAATCACAAAATAGGTTTAGTGCATAGAAAATAAGTACTTACATATGTTTCAGTTTGGATAAAATAAACAAATAAGGTAAATGTGCTGGTGCTCAACACGTTTCCACTACATGTCATCTTGAAACTTAAGTAATTGTTAATGGAGGTGACAGCAAGGTGGCATCTATTCGGCATTAGCATGTTGAGCACTAGTGTTACGTTACCTTACCTACATTTTATTATTTGTCGTGTCTTTCTTTGATATCGCACAGTCAAATCAATTTTAGTTAAGTTAGCTATAGTAAAAGTAGCTTTAAGTCGACCAGTTAATAAATTATTATTTTTATATTTTAGAGCATCGCTGCTCAGAGGAGCTACGGTTGCAGCTGCCAGTCCATCGAGGTATCGAACAACGGCGGACCCCTGTCCGTGACTAGCGTCGGTCCCATCGCGCCGTCCGGCATCGCCGTCGCCACGGACCTGGGCCTGTCCGGGGACCTGGACCTGTCCGGTGCGCTGCCGTACCTGAGCGCGGTGGCGTTCGAGGGCCAGTTCGACACCAGCGGTACGGCGCCAGTGTCGTACGGGTGCGGGGACAGCGTAGCCATCACGCAGCAGATCGGTGGCTCCAGCAGCACCAGCTCTGGCTACTACGGCTGTGGTTGTGGCGGACGTTAATTACTAATCCGCTTTTGTACTTATACTAAACTTTTGTATAATAAATAAAATAATTTTGTATAAAAAATGTGCGTTTATGATTAGAAATAGCATTCATAAAATGCATCTTCGAGTTGACCTGGTAGTTCGGTATGAGACGACTGTTATTTCTCCTCCCTGTTTAAGATTCCTAATCCATGCATATGTAAATATTTTTTTGAAAAAGTTCTAAGTATTTACACAACTTTCTTCCTACTATCGGTAACAGTATCGGTATCGGTATCGGTCGGTATCGGTCGGTATCGGTCGGTATCGGTCGGTATCGGTTTCTATAGGTAATTATAACCTATCTAAAATATGAAACAAAAGATTCTATAAAAATACAATATTGACTTAAAATACGTAGGTTAAACCGTATAATTTGCTTAATGACCCTCATGATACCTACCGTTAGAAAAATGACTGAGAAGAGGTTCTAAAAATAAGCATTTTAATGCTAATTATTTTTATTGTGATAAATATTACACCTTAAACTTTGCACCCGCATCCGCACTGTCCGGAGATGGACACGGAACCGGATGCGGCGACCTTGCCACCGAAGTCAACGGAGCCGAGCACGGGCACGGAGCCGACGACGGCGGTCTGGCCGCTCGCGCCGATGTCGCCGGACACGCGGACCTGTCCGGTGCCCGAACCGCCGTACGACGCGGATGCGTAGCCGGGTGCGCTCAGACTGATGCTAGGTGCACTGTAGCTGATGCTGGCACTGGGTGCGCTTAGGCTTACTTTCTCGATGCCGCCGAGCTCGATGAGGCCGGGCGATCCATAAATTTGATTACAACTACACTGTTGGCTGAAAACCGCCTGTAAAAGGGTAAAAGCTTATTATTAAGTACTGTTTATTGCTAAGTATGCCGCAAATGTAAGGCTTTGCCTGATATGAAAGAGCACGCGAATCGTGCCCCGACCTAGACCCATCTGCTCCTAGCTAGAGGATTTCCGCGATTTAAAGCCTAACCAGTTATATGATCATTGATGACGTGCCATGTTGCGGAATTTCACTATTATTATGGAGATTCCATAACATCTTAAATCGGTTCAGCGATTTAAACGTGAAGAGGTAACAAACAAACAGAGATACTAAGTTACTTTCGCATATTTATGTAATATTATAGCAGGTATTATATTAACTGAACTGCGCTGTCAAGATAATAAAATGTAATTACTACTTAATACTTATTTACAATAAAGGCACGAATAATAGTTATCTGTTAAAAAATAATAAAAACCGGGCAAGTGCGATTCGGACTCGCGCACGAAGGGTTCCATACCATAAAGCAAAAAAAAATCGGAAAAAAATGCTAAAAGAAAACGGTCACCCATCCAAGTAGGTACTGACCACGCCCGACGTTGCTTAACTTTGGTCAAAAATCACGTTTGCTGTATGGGAGCCCCACTTAAATCTTTATTTTATACTGTTTTTAGTATTTATTGTTATAGCGGCAACAGAAATACATCATCTGTGAAAATTTCAACTGTCTAGCTATCACGGTTCGTGAGATACAGCCTGGTGACAGAAAGACGGACAGACGGACGGACGGACGGACGGACGGACAGCGAAGTCTTAGTAATATGGTCCCGTTTTACCCTTTGGGTACGGAACCCTAATTACAATGCAGACACACATATGGGCTAGTGTAGCTACCAAGTAGATACCAGAAGAAGGGCGCGGACGCAGCAGGCCCCGACGGTGATGACGACCTAATAGACACCTTACTCGATAACTGGCCAGAGCAGGCGCTATACTGTCGGGAATCGTGGAAGACAAGATGCCTTTGCCCAGCAGTGGGACACCATTATAGGCTAGGAAAAAGGCTTGTGTGTAGATGAATTATTGAGTTTTTTTACCTGTATCAGATAAGCCGAAGCACACAGGGCGAAGATGGCAAGGCGAGACATTTTGTGATGTGTTACTTTTCCTTGTCAAAAGAAATGTAATGTTTTAACCAACATTTCTATTACTTTTATACTAACTATTTCACATATCATGAGGAAATTAGGTCAGTGATAACAAATCCTTACAGTGAAAGGTGATATGCACGTGACAAAATGAAATTACTTAATAACTTTTCACAAAAACATGGCGAATGAGTACATGTCTTTAGTGAAGAAATAGATAACAACGTTTAAATAAAACTAGGTGGCAGTATCCCAAAGTCATAGTTACTTACATACAAGTATCATTAAAAATGGCATTCAAGACTGTGGTCTTCTGCGTGTTTGCAGTTTTGGTTCAGCAGGTATTATAAATTTTATTTCACAGAATTAAGGATGATTTACACTAGAACGGTCCGGGTCCAGGCCGAGGCGTCCGACACTTCAGTTTTCTATAGAAAGCATCAAATGATCCCCCATCCCGGACCGCTATAGTATGAACCATTAGCATTTCAATCTATGTAAAGTGACGTCGGACAGTTGGCTAGTTTTTTCTACTCATCATTTGAAGAAAAACGGTTACCTACTTACGTGTAAAGGAAATAAAAAAAATGTTTCAGTACAGTGTATTCGAGCTATTTCTGCAGTTACAAGCATGGAAGTGCTTGTATTAAAATTTATGTTATTTTTACATGAGTTTGATGTTTTTAGTAGGTTTGACTCTAGTTAATTAGAGAAACTAAATACCCGAGGTTTCCTACGTTACGTGTCTTAGTGCCACTTGCACCATTCACGGGTTAACCAGGTGTTACCATGGTTACCAGTACAATTTGACAGTGGTTTAAAAGTTTAGCCGGTAAACACCGGGCACCCCGGGTAAGTGGGACGGTGCAAGGTGCTTTGTAGATTTAATTACTTTTTAATTAAGGAATATGAAAGTTATTAAGTTATTTAAACAGTCATGCCTTTTTACTAAAAAAAAATATTCCATTTCAGTCTCTAGCTGGGCCGTATTACCTATCAAAATCATCAAACTGTGGCTGCAGCTCTGATAAAGTAATTGTCAAAGAAATCGAAGAAATATCATACAAACCCATCAAAAGCTACTCTAGCAATTGCGTCTCTATCGATATCCCGAACAATGGAGGGGCCCTGGCTATTACCAGTCTCGGTTCCATCGCTCCCTCCGGCATCGCCGTCGCCACGGACTTAGGTCTGGCTGGAGACCTGGTGCTTTCCGGCGAGCTGCCGTACCTGAGCGCGGTGGCGTTCGAGGGCCAGTTCGATACCAGCGGGGCCGTGCCGGTGGCGTACGGCTGCGGGGACTGCGTCGCCATCACGCAGGAGCTCGGCAACCCGAGCGGCGTCAACGCCAACATCAACTCTGGCTCGTCCAAGATCATCAGCTGCGGTTGCGGTTACTAAAACATTTGTATAGAATGTGTTAGTAAATTTATATTTATAATTGAATTTGTTGTCATTATTTGTTACCTGGAACTTTAAGCACTATCTTAGGCACAATGTCAGCCAACCAATCAACACACTGGTCAGCTAAGGGCCAATTGCACCATTCACTATCCCGGGGTTAACCGGTTAAACCTGGAGTGTCTATAGTTATCCGTACAATTTGACATTGAGTTAACGGTTTAACCGGTTAACCCCGGGTTAATGGGATGGTGCAAGTGGGCCTAAGTGTGTTGCTGTTTGTACACTCGATGTCAAAGATAACACACTTTTGCACCTTTCTCCATTATAATAAGGTGAAAAATGTAAACACATCTTAACGTCGACTATACCTACACCTTTCACAGTAGATAATAAGGAAGTATGTCGAGTGCTACAGTACGGTTACCATCAGTTTGTCACTGACATAAACGCCATCGAGAACGTAATTTACTTTCTATACATCCCGTTTGCACTAATATGCGAGTGCGAGCGAGATGTATAGAAAGTAAATTACGTTCTCGACGGCGTTTATGTCAGTGACAAACTGATGGTAATGGTACCCGTACAGGTTCGGCAAGAAACTGTCATAAAGTTTGGTGAAAAGTATATAGGTACATACTTATTAAATAAATACGAGTAACAGTGTAATTTTTTTGAGTCAATTATTATCCAGGTTTACTTGTATTATAATTCTCTACATTTGCATTTATTTAAAGAATGTATCATGATGATGATGATGATGATGATGATGATTTCCTGTTATCCCTCATTAGGGGCATAGGGCTCGCAGAAGAATCCTCCATTGTATGTATCATAGTACGTATATATCAATATTACCATTACCAACGTAAATTTGTATGTAAATGTACCTACTTATTTACCTATCTAAGTAATCTTTATTCTATTTCATGGCAGTTCTACTTTATGAAACGCTTTGTCATCAGACTCGGTAGACAGATACGGCAAAATCATATACCTAATTATTTTCCACGGTATGCAGCTAATCCTATCTCATCTCCGAAAATTTTATATCCGATTATTAAAATCCCAAAATGTTAATTTGACCGAACACGTACTTATTATATTCAATCTCAAAACCATTGATTTTTTAGAAAGGTCACCAATCTAACCTAACCTAATGGCTGGTTGGAAAAATTTATTATAAAATTTAAATTAACGGAACCCAACAACTCCAACACCGACCATCACCGTCAGACCGTCAACATCTGCAGAGGATGCCTCGTAGAAAGGCGAAACACGTGTCGAGTATTGTTCTTTTGGTGGTGATTTGTTACATACCGGGTGTGGTCTGTAATATGAGCAAAAAATTAAACTGTAGGCTGTACTCCTCATACTGACCAACATTTGTTCAGCGACTTTTAAACATAACTTGTGGTTTGTTTCTTAATACACTAAAGTTTATTCTAAGACGCAATTTATTGCGAATTTTGTTATGTTTAAGGCGTGACAAGCAACGTCAATCACAATGATATGGCGTAGCGATGGCGTCCATTGAAGATAATATTTATTTTGTATGAAAAATAGGGAGTCTGATATACTTCATATTTTTTTAAAGTTGCTGAACAAAAGTGTCACCGTTTGAGGAGTCCAATCTGTTTTAATTATTTGCTCGTATTACAGGCCACACCCGGTATATTTGCGTAGGTATTTATTATTTTTGCGGTGGGAACATTAATTGCATGTAAGAAATACGCAAATAAATATAACGGGCTGGGACTGATTGACTAGATGTTATCTTTCCGCTGATTAGCTAAGTAATATTTTGGTTTTAATTAATATGGATTTCTGCAAAGTAACGCTTAAATCTATTCACTATTTAAAATAAAAAAGACAAGATTAGTAAAATGTCGGCCATGTCCATCAAAAAATACCTCCCCAACCAAAGGTAGAGTCACTAACTTACAAAATGACTGATTATTATCCATAGTATTTTCACGGAAACGTACCTACGAACGCGTCTTGCTATTTCAGTCAGTCGCGGTACAAAAAGTACTGTGGTTGGCTGAAGTAGCATGATAAATACAAACGTTTCCGAGAAAATACGATGGAAAACAATTATGCACTACATATCTACCAATAAATATTTCCTAGTTGCCCAGAGGCCTATAAAACATCTCCTGTTCTATCCTAATTTGAATATTTATTTTGACAAATGAAAAGTGCATTTATCTTGGCAAGGTATGATGTATCTAGGCTACTATAGGATATATTAAAGTTTAGGGGAGGATAATTCTAAAAATAAACAAATATTTCATTGATATCTTAATTTTATTGTAATAAAAAATCTACTTTAAGCTTTGCATCCGCATCCGCACTGTCCGGAGATGGACACGGAGCCGGACGCAGCCACCTTGCCACCGAAGTCGACGGAGCCGAGCACGGGCACGGAGCCAACGACGACGGTCTGGCCGCTCGCGCCGATGTCGCCGGACACGCCCACCTTGCCGGTGCCCGCGCCGCCGTACGATGCGCTGTAGCTTTGCGAGTAGCTATTAGGTGCGCTCACACTGATGCTAGGTGCACTGTAGCTAACGCTGGCACTGGGTGCGCTCAGGCTTATTTTTTCGAGTTCGACAAGGCCAGGGGATCCGTAAGAGATTTGATTACCACCACATAGTTGGCTTAGAGCCATCTGTTAAAGAGAAAAATATATTATTACTATTAGTTGCATTTTATATGTGGTTGACTTTTTGTACGCAATACTAGATTATTACTAGGTTTAAGAAAATGTGATCAATATTTTTTTTAAAGGAAAATCTATCTTCCTGTCGTACTTGTACACCAGGAGAGCCAGGACAAGGATAGATTTTCCTAAGAGTTCAAAACTCCCGAATTTATACCTACTTGTTGTACAAGAAAGAAGAAGATAAAAGAAAGTTACAAAAAACGCAAAATAATTTCCTGGATGTTATGAGGTCTTAAGAGAGCTTTTACCTATTTCTTTCTCTAAGCTGTCATGAAACTAAAAGAAATCACTATTATAATAGTGATTTCTACCATAAATGGTACCTATGTAACGCAAACAAAAACCTTGTCTTTCTAAAAATTTACAAGTTAGTATTGTAGGTAAGAATTTTTGAGTTTTTACCTGAACGAGGCAAGCCTGGGCGAGGGCGAAGATGACAAAGCGAGACATGGTGTAATGTGTTACTTTTCCTTGTTAAAAGAAATGTAATGATTTTACCAACATATGAACCATATTTATACCAACCATTTCGTATCAAATTAAGAAATTAGGTTAGTGATAACAACTGTTGCTTTTACTTTATAGTGAAAGGTGATATAATGCATGTGACAAAACATAATTATTAGCTAATAACTTTTCACAAAAATAGCGTTTGCATGTATATTTTAAATTAAGCAATAGATAACAGGGTTTAAATAAAATCAGACGGCAGGATTCGTCAAGCACAGTTACCTACATACAAGTAAAATTAAAATGGCGTCCAAGGTTGTAGTCATCTGTGCGTTTGCAGTTTTGGTTCAGCAGGTATGGTGAATTATTTTGATGGTCAAAGAGATTTGAACATTATAAAAGTGTTTTTTTTTTGTATATTTTCCACTAGGAACATTTTTGGCTATTAGCATAACGCGTGCATTTTATTCGTGGTTAAAAGTGTAAGGAAACCGTGGAATACCTATACAGTGGAACCTGGATAATTGCAATCTCAAGGGACCGGCCATTTTTTGTCAATTAACCAGGTTTTTCATTTAAGCAGGTCGCGTCAATTAACGAGGTTCAAAAAATCGTTGTGTCAATTATAGAGGTTTTCATTAATAGAGGTTGCGTTCTGACAAATTTCTTTTTTGGAGGTGGAAATAACCATTTAAAGTAGATTTACACGCTTACGTTCTGGGTTTCTGGTCTATAGGTATATTGCTTCTGTCTATACTTGCACTTTTAAACTGCATTAATTACCACTTTATTTTCTTATCATTTGGGTTTAAAAAATTCCCTTGAATTGTAAAAGAAAGTTTAAAGTTTTATTAGAATGTAAAAAACATACCTACTTTGTTTTTTATTGATCAAAACTATTTCACCTACTACAGGCTGTGATAGATACCCAATAAATAAATTGAATTCTGGATGGAGATATAAATAAAATGATCATTGCTATTAAAATATTGTTTCTGCTGTCTACAACTACATTATTTCAATTACAGAGGTAATAAGTAAGACTCGTTTCAATAATAGAGGTAAAAACAAGAGCAAAAATAACGGATTTTTTTAGCACAGTGTCAATTATAGAGGTCTTAAGTTGCGATGTGGTCAATTATAGAGGCAAAATTACGAAAAGCACTAAAATCTAAATTGCAATTATAGAGGTTCCAAAATTTCAATTATAGAGGCCTTTTGGTCTCAAGGGACCGGGACCGGACTTTTGGTTGCAATTATTGAGGTTTTCCATTTATCCAGGTGCCAATTAACCAGGTTTCACTGTATTATAGTGGAAGTTATATTTTAGTCTTCGTAGATTTTACTTCATTTTTTGATTCGACATTTTTTTTTGTTCACAGTCCTTAGCTGGGCCGTATTACCTCCCAAAATCATCAAGCTGCGGCTGCAGCTCTGGCAAAGTGGTTGTAAAAGAAATTGAAAAAATTGAAGAGATATCTTACAAACCGATTGCTATTGCACCGAAAAGCTATTCGAGCAACTGCGTGTCCATTGAGATCCCTAACAATGGAGGATCTTTGGCTATTTCTAGCATCGGGCCGATCGCTCCCTCCGGCATCGCCGTCGCCACCGAGCTGGGTCTGGCTGGAGACTTGGTGCTCTCCGGCGAGCTGCCGTACTTGAGCGCGGTGGCGTTCGAGGGCAGTTTTGACACCAGTGGCGCCGTGCCGGTGGCGTACGGCTGTGGGGACTGTGTTGCCATCACTGAACAGATCGGAAGCAATGTTGGCTCTGGCTCCTACAGCCTCTCCGGTCTCTCCGGTCTTGGTGGATGCAAATATTAAAAAATAAGTTTTTTACAGATGGATTTTTGAAATAAATCCTTACACTTGAACTGAATACCTATTTTTATTTCCTAGAACATTAATAACAGAATATAAGTAGTAAGTTTAGCATCAAGATATATTTTTGAAGATTGAGCCCGGATTACCGGAAAGACATAGGGTAATTTTTTATGAATCATCTTCATTATTGCACGCAGACGAATTCGCGGGCCGAAGCTAGTAAACTATATTGCAATAAAATACTAACCTGTTTATCATTAATTGCATTAATTCTACATTTTGATGACTCAATCTCGGTGTAAAGTCACATGTCACATATTACGTGTTTCTGGGTCATTGACGTCACAATGTTTACTGTGGTGAGCACGTTTTAATGTAGACGCCTGTCATTTTATTTCTTGTAGGTGTATTTCTAAAGGTAACCACCAACTGTACGGATATGATGGTCGTATTTGTCTACGTGACAGCGTGATAAAACGGTATCCGTCTCTTTCTATCCCGCAGAGTTAAAAAGTGACAGTTGTTTTATCACGTGGATAAATGTGGATAAAGTGATCCATAATAGGCTTGCAGGTCTTTTGTCAAGGTTTCGAGTTTTTAATGGAGAATAGTTTTTTACAAACAGGATTTTGACCTAGAGTTAAGGTAGCGATGAGGTAGTAAAAAATGGTTAAAGAAATATTTGGAAAACCTCTAAAAAGATTTAGTTTAAGGGAATACGCAAATATAAGTACTAGTGTGTCGATTAATACACACATATATATTATGTATTAAACACGAGGACCTAGTCTAGTAAAAAAAATGTAAAATTCACGTTCAAGTCACTTGACTATTTGGCTTCTCAAGGAACAATTATCACAAACAAATAAACATTTAAGAAGAAATGAGCCGTTTAGTAAAAAGAAAATACTATAACAGCATCCTGATTTAATTGCATCCGCATCCGCACTGTCCGCAGATGGAAACGGAGCCGCAGGCGGGCACGCATCCACCGAAGTCAACGGAGCCGAGCACGGGCACGGAGCCGGTCACGCAGGTGGTGCCGCACGCGGCGATGTCGCCGGACACGCCCACCTGTCCGGTGCCGGTGCCGCCGTATGAATTGCAGCCGTATGAGATTTGGTTGCAGCCGTAATTCTGGCTCAGAACCATCTAGTAGAAAAAAAAACATTAAAATGCATACAATACAAAATACCTATCTATATTTTTCAATAACAAAGTGTCATCGAACATAGCACAGGTTACATTAAGGCCCCGTAGGTTCAGGCCGCGTAGCCAAGATGCCAATCGCTTACGTTCTGTAGCGATCGAAACGCAACTGTCACTGTCACACTAATAAGGAAGAGTGATAGAGAGACATAATGCTTTTCGTCGCCGAAGCAATAGCGATTGTAACCTTGGCTAGGCCGACAGGTTCTTTCACTGAGCGTAAACGTGAGATATCATGTTTTTGCATTTTATTTTATTGTTTTAGCAAAAAAAAAGTAATCGATGAGATCGATTTTATCTTTCTGTGCAAAAATTGTTACAAATTTTTTGACTGCGTTTTAGAACTATGTTTGTGATTTTTTCTATCGAGTGAAAGTCTAAAAAATCAGGTTTCGAGTCAAAGAATAGAATGGTAATTAAATTTTGGAAGGTAGGTAACCGTGTAGTGACCTAAAAAAGACCGTCGATTTTTCAAAAACTCTGCTCCCTGAACCTACGAGTACGGCACCTTAAATACAGTTTCAGAGCTTGAATAAATTATGTTATAACAGCAATTTAAACAAATGCTTGGTATCATTATAGAAAAACTATTTTATTTTTCGAAATAATTACTTGAAATGAATTGAATTTAAAACTTGAAACTTAGTATAGTTCTACATAAGGCTATACGTATATTGAAATGCTCTAAACGCCCAAGATTATATAGAACCCTCATATAAATTATATTTTTTTTTGGGTGTAATATCATTTATTTACATACAATATATAAACAGTGGTACTACTAAAAGAAATTAATAACTAGCTTAAATAGCCCCCTGAGACATTGTACCAAGGATGCTGATTATAATTATTTATTTATATAAAAACCAAATTTTTACCTGAAGCAGGCAAGCCTGGACGAAGATAGCGAGGACTACGAAGCGAGACATTTTACAAGGAGCACTAATATTCTTTAAACAAAGATATTAGAATGAACACCCTACAGATGGAAAATCCTTTTATACCGCCATTAAGTACGAAATGTAGAAATAGGTCAGCGATAAAGCTGAAATAGCTCTGTTTTCTTGCAAAATAAATACTTAATTGGTTCTTAGTTTCATAACATCGTTACCTAAATATGTGAGATAAAAGCAATTTATAACATACTTAATAGATTTTGTGCAATAAAAAATAGCACAATATATAAAATACGAGGATATTAACCTAAATAATCATTCTTCGTTTGTGAAAGAAACAGGAAGTTTAGAAAATGGCATTCAACACCGTTGTCATCTGCGCTTTTGCCTTTTTGGTTCAGGTATGTTTTTTTGTTATTAGACTTTTACTATCCCATTTTGGAAGGAATAACTAAAATAATTACCACGAAGATTTTTGTATGATTTGTCTGTTGCTCTAGAGACCAGCCAAGACTTAAATATCTCAACAATCTTTTTAATAAGTAATCTTACTAAAAGATTCAACATTAGTAGTTTCTCAAAAATATAAACAACTATCATTTGTTCCCGATTTGTAACAAAAAGTATCCTGCTGTCCTTCTCCGGGACTTATATTTTACAGACAGTTGTTTTCGTATACTAGTAGGGACTAGAAGGCATAAATACATTTTCTATTTTAAGCAATACATTTTCTACGAACCCTCTTAGCTTTTTTAAAAGTCGTTTTATATAACTACTAAGTAATTGGTGTTACTTTTAGAGCATTGCTGCTCAGAGGAGCTGTGGTTGCCAATGCCAAGCCATCAGCATCCCTAGCAGCGGCGGCGCCCTGCCCATTACCGCTCTCGGCCCCATCACTCCGTCCGGCATCGCCGTGGCCACGGAGCTGGGCCTGTCCGGCGACCTGGACCTGTCCGGCGCGCTGCCGTACCTGAGCGCGGTGGCGTTCGAGGGCCAGTTCGACACCAGCGGTACGGCTCCAGTGTCGTACGGCTGCGGGGACTGCGTCGCCATCACCCAGCAGATCGGCGGCTCCAGCGGCTGCGGATGCGGCAGACGCTAAGTCATATTTGTAAGCATCACAATAGTTGATATCCTGTATGTTACTTTATACTGATAATAATCACATGTAGTATGCACCTGACTTTATACTTTTTGGTTATTGTATGTTGTTTGTTGAGGGAGAACTGTCAGATTTTGGCGGCGCTTCATTGCCCGAGGTTATGTTGGATTTGTTCTTTTGTAATCTTATAATTAAACCTGTATGTCGCTGTAATAAAAGAAATATTACTGGAAGCAGTGGTTTGTGTGCTAAACCCCTTTTACTGAGCATTAAATCTATGGATGATTTCAACTCAGAAAGCGGGATTGTGAATTCAAATGCCCACATAGAAATTGGTTAATTGTTTTCACCTGTATAGAGGTGCTATATTGAACCATCGCACTGGGAGATTTCGGCACAAGATCGGCAGAAGTAGAGGTTTACAGTGAATAAAAAGTGCAAGCCTTTGAAGAGCAGAGGCGAGTCGAACTCGACGCAAGATGAGTTAAAGGCCCGACCACCTGCGGTCATAAACTACAATTTTGTCGGAAGTGTGCAGACCTGCGGTGAATGTGGATGTTCATTCACTGCAAAAATAGGCTACGTCAGTCACCTGAGAGGTCACGATCATCGTTCTCACTAGCCAGTGAATACTCAGTCGCCGAGGCCGAAACCGGCTAGATTATCCATTGCCCACAGTAACAGAGATAGCGACAAAGTTAAAGGGGGCGCGTTATTTCAGTAAGTTAGACGCCAGGTCCGGGTTCTGGATGATCCAGTTAGACGATGACAGTGCTGATCTGTGCACATTTGGTACGCCATATGGTAGGTATCAATTTTTACGTTTACCATATGGAATTAATTCGGCTTCTGAGGTGTTTCACAGCAAAATAAGGCAGCTGCTGGAGGACCTCGAAGGTGTCGATTCGTTCGTCGATGACGTCATCGTCTGGGGAGCTACGGAGGAAGAGCATGACAGCCGGTTACGAATTTTGCTCGAAAGAGCGAGACAAGTAGGTATAAAATTTAATAAAGAAAAATGTGAATTTTGTGTGAGTGAGGTAACATATTTGGGTCATACTTTTAATTCGGAAGGGGTTAAAATTGACGACAAAAAAAATATATATATATATATATAGCGGGAGCCGATGGTGCCGCACCTCATACCGGGCTTACCATGGGCCAAAGTTGGTTCGGACATTTTTGAGTACAAGAGTAAAAGCTACTTACTCTTAGTCGACTACTTTTCAAACTTTGTCGAGGTATGTCCATTAAGATCCATAAATTCAACCGCTGTAGTGCTAGCACTAAAGGATCAGTTTGCCCGACACGGAATTCCAGTGGAGCTCATCTCAGATAACGGCCCAGCCTATTCATCGAAGGAGTTCAAGAAAGTTGCAGAACTCTGGGACTTCAGGCACTCCACGTCGTCGCCTAACTACGCTCAGTCAAACGGTCGCAGCGAACGAGCGGTAAGGACGATTAAAATGATCTTAAAAAAATCATTGGACTCGGGTTCAGACTTCTATTTAGGTTTATTGAATTTTAGAGCCACGCCGCGGGATGGAATCGCAAGCCCGGCACAACTCCTAATGGGTAGGAGATTAAATACTCGATTACCAGTTCACGAATATAAATTAGTACCGGATAGGGACAACACGGTTGATTATGATAATATAGTGCGTAATCAGGCGCGGAGTAAACAATGGCACGACGAGCGTGCGCGAGCGTTGCCGGAGCTGCAGCCAGGTGATGACGTCATCGCACTGGACGACCACGGTGGTCGAAGGCGCGCGGCACGAGTCACGGGCCGGGCAGCACAGCCGCGATCCTACTTCGTAACGGATGCCTCAGGCAAGCGTTATCGAAGAAATAGGCGACATCTGATTAAGCTGCAACCCGAAGATGCGTCTCCCACATCATCTCATCACGAGATATTGGACGGTGATGGTGCAGGGTGTTCTAGCGATGACAGTGTTTACGACGATGTAGGTGAGTCACTCGATACGGCCCCCGACACCGCGGTGCAGGACACGCGTTCTCAGACCGGTCAGCCTATTCGTCAACCTATTCTTTCAGGGCCTAATGAAAATAGTAATCAGCGCTTACCGCGGGCTGCTGCAATCGAGGCTAAGAAAAAGTTAAAGCAATAATAACCAATGTTATAATGTTAAATACCGATAGGTATATTACATATTTACCTGTAGCAATCATGTATACTTATCGTAATTTATTACAGTACCTACTCATGTTAGCAAAAATAAAACTGTGAATAAGACGCATAGGTTATTCTAAAATAAACCTTGTGTATATGAGGATAAAGAAAGCGTTCATATAAGAACGATTAAGCAATGCATGTGATAGTTAAGGTATGTACCTAAACTAAAATTTAATGGTATGTTGGACCTTATGTAAGTATCAAAAACCACAGTTAAAATCCATTAAGAACCAGTGTTTTACTTAACAACGTAACATTACTATTCTGTAGCTTTGTTTTGTTTGTAAAACTGTTTCAATTATAACGCAAGTGTGTTATCATTAAGTTAGTAATACTCAAAAAAAAAAATATATATATATAAGGGTAGGATAGATACACATAAAAATATATATATAAGTTTATAGATAGTAAGTAAGTTGTGGGCGATATTCATAACTGTACGGCCACAAAATAAGATTAAGATTATAGATACTGCATCTCACGAAGGTAAGGTGGCTAGTGAAATTGGACCTTGATAACATAATAATAAAAATGAAATCAAGTCTCTTCGTGAAATGTACTAGCTATAATTATACTGTGTAATGCTGAGCATAATTACTGTATTCTAAGTTGTTAAAACATGTTAATAGTTAGATAGCTTAATTCATTTCATTAAGAGGGAGATGTAGTATATTCACAAATATGTATTGGTGTGGGTAGGTTTTTAAAATAATAAATCAGTCTATAACCAGCTATCTTTGTGTTTACTTCAGACAGGATGATCAGAGGTGCGTAGCAATGTATGTTGCTTGGTTTTTTTTAAAAAGTTTGAGTTTGTTTGATTGACAATTGGTTTCATTTGCTTACCATAAAAGGTGTTTTAAATTTGCAATGTAAGTACTTGACGTTTGCTATGTATTGATCTAGTTACTAACCCCTGTTTTTTTTGTCATTGTTTGTTTTTGGTCTGAGAGATGACACGTTGGAATACAATGAGAATAGATCTCGACGAAAACGCAAGCAAGCAACCATCAGCTTCATCACAGTGAGATTGGTGAGACACAGAGCCAACATGGTTACGAACGAAGTCAAAAGGGTAAGGATGACACTGTGCAGTATTCAGGTACAATATAGGTGCTTAGTGAAGTTAGTTATTAACACTGAGTTGTATAATGACATTAGGTGAATATATACTAGGTATTATTACTATTTTGGATAGTCTAATGACACTAAAAGGTATTTTATTTCTAATGATGTATGAGTATATAATGCCTATATATGGCAAGAGATAACAATAAAATGTTATGGATTGGTATCACAGAGGTTATTGCCATGATGAATTGATAGGATAGCGAAGATGAGAGGAAGAAACTGATAGCGGGCTAGAGTTGTAGATTGGCCCATGACGGTTATCAGTGGAAAGAGTTAAAAGAGGCTTTTACCAAGCACCACACTTATTGAGATATAGCTCTATTTCTATATTCCGGTCTCTAATTCAGAATAGGTGGTAATTTATAATAGGTGGATGTGCATATAAATTATTTTAGATAAAAGACTGAAGTTAGTTTTTGATTTGACAACAAAGAAATTATTTATAAACTTTTGTATATAAAAAAAAAATGTGTTAATTGAAGATATTGAATGGTATATTCTACATAGGTAGGTACATGCATTTAGTTTCATATCATTGTTATATTGGAAATTATCAATCTGGATACTTAGAGAGAAGCACATACAAACAATAATGAATGAATGAAATTATACACAGTATAAATTCGAAATTTGAAATGACACAGGTAGTTTCACATCTATTTCATAACATTTATTTAAAGGTCATGCATCTCAACAATCCAATTCATTAGATTATGTAATTCATTCTGAAGCCTGAATTTTGTATATGAGCAAGGTTTATATAATTTAAAAATGAAAAACAGATGTGCAGAATTTTTGGAAATTGTCCAGGCTTACCTCACGCTTCGCATACAAATCAAGGAAGTTTACATTAATGATATTAATATTTCAAAATGTAAAAGAGACTTGTACTATTAATGGTGTCACAATTATTTTACATCAATTTACCAAAGAATTAAGTTTGAAAATATAAGTAACAATTTCAAAGCATCATTATTATCATTCAGGGAACATGATGCATGGTCGCATTGTGGATACTGACATTGCATATTAAAATGAAAGGGTTAAGATCTCCTTGTAGGTATTTAAAAGAAAGTGAATAAGTTCACTCTATTTGGAATTCTTGAATATCTACTTCATACCTTCGAATTGTTGACAAGTGGTATTTATATTTAAACCTTATTGCACAAAATAGGTATACACCAGTGTTCAAATTTGTTTTTCTAAATTTATAAATTCAATGCAGGTCTTGTCTAATGACTCTAGTGAAAGCGTTTGTTGTACGGGATTGGCTAAACAAGAACAGATTACTTTTCGGTGTTGACACAATACTTATTGTCTAATAATATTGCATAGTATTCAGTTATATTTTTAAAATTTGACTAGGTATGCGAAGTTGAAATAGTACAGTTATACATCTGTAATACCATGGATTGCGATGAAAAATGATTATGATTACAATCCAGTAATAAACCACAAATGAAACTATGAATTATTGTTGCTATGAAATACAATTTATTTGTGGCTTTATGGTTTCATTTGCATAAAAACTTAACAGCTGGTGATGCCTAATTAAGTTAATCAAATGGACGGATCCTAGAGGTCATAAATTGTGGAATTTGGGTTGCTAAGAGGTGGGTAATGGTCAGGAATAGTGTCGGTCCAGAAAAAGCAGATTACTTGTGTATACATTATCAATTATAAGAGGGTCCATTTATAAAATTAAAATGTTGGCAAGAGCAGTGCCCGTTTGAAAAGACAAGACTTAAAGAATTCTCATTGAAAATTGACTTAAAGAGTAATGTCAATGAGTGGGTACAAATAATGTCACAAGTTTTAGTGCAGGGTTTTAGTATGGTTTTGTGCAAAAGTCTGTGACTGACTTAAACAAAAGACTCAACACCAGAGTAAGTTGAATGAACGAATCTAAAAGTATATAACATTCAAATTTAAAGTAACCTTACAAAGTAGGCTGTGTAGAAGTAACTTGGAGTTAATTTTTATTTTACATTTCTTTTCAATTCATTAAACTTTGAAAGTATCCTTAAAATTTGGTTTATTGTTAGGTTTAACACATGGTACATTTATGATTTTATGACGAAGACACAGTGATGACAAGAGAAATAGGTTGGTGATATTAACCATGTGAACCATGATTCATAAACACAACATTTATGGTTGCAGTTTTACAGCCATAGCCGATTGGCTCTAACTATTAAAAAAAAAAGGTGTATAAATATATTGGAATTTAATTACTTCCAATAGTTTCAATAATATAGTAGGTGGGGTAATGACGCTAGTATTTGCTACGGTGTACTCGGTGTAGTATACGCTTGTACCTATTTGGAGCCTTTTCTTTCCGGGTGCATGTGACCCCGAGGTTTAGTGTTGTGTTTTTTACCATCCCTGTGGCTGAATATTACTATGGTGAAATGTTGCACGAAGTTTAGGATGAAACATCAGGACCATCAGGTTATTGAATAAATATCTGTTTATATAAATTCAACAAAATAAAACATGATTAAAATGTAATCTTCTCAAAGTTGATAAATTGATGAATATTTATTATTTTATTTTATTAATGTTGAGGATTTTTGATGAAGATAATGATTGATATCCATGACGACATTGACGTCTAATTACAATTTTAGTAACGATGAGTAGGTGTCTAATACAAATACTTTATTTATAACGCTAAGGAAGATCTTAGGTAACAGAGGTCCGATAATGATGATGATGTAGGTATATGACTGAACATGTCTACTAGTTAAGTAAGTGTCGATTTCGGCGACAATGTTTGCTCCATGACTATGACAGGGTCAATAACTGGCCATATCGATGATAAAAACGGAGCTGCCGGCCTAGCCAAGGTTACAATCGCTATCGCTTCGACAACGAAAACCATTATGTCTCTCTATCACTCTTCCGTATTAGCGCGACAGTGACAGTTGCGTTTCGATCGCTACGGAGCGTAAGCGATTGGCATCTTGGCTACGCGGCCTGGATGATTTCGATGACAATGTCGGCGATAAAGCTTGACTGACCACTTTGATGACGATATATGTATAGATGACGTTTATAGTAAGATTAATTGATGATGGTAATGATTGACTGATTCCATGTGTATAATCAATGATTAAATTGTTGACGAGGACTGAGACTAAAATGATCGTTGCTACTGCCAATAATTATAACATTTGTTTTTATTTTTTTTATGTTACAACGCTGGTAACCTGGCTGAATGGATGAAGTTGATAATGAGCGAGGGCTTCGCAGCAAGAGCTGACTGAAGCAAAGGAGGTTAAACTGTTAAGACGGTGGTGTCAGCAGTGGGCAGGGCCCAAGCTGCCGATGGACAGGGCCACAGAGCGAGGAACCGACATACATACGTGCCGTGTCCAAGATTACTGCCTTCTGCATCTGATCCTTGATCCAGCGACCAGCGAGAGTATCTACAGGTGTTGTTTTGGACTCTTAGCTGACAAGATTGCTATTATATTAATATTATGAATCTAGAATATAACCGTTGAGTTTTGGCAGACTGTCTAGTGCAGGCCGTAATGGCAGACTGTCTAGAGCAGGCCATGACTGTTTATTATGTTAGTTTATGCTTTGGCAAAGTTAGGTTCTTGTAATATGGGCCTTGTTGTCTGATCCAAATAAATATATATACATATTAGTTTATACTTTGACAAACTGTCCAGCGCAGGCCTTGAAGGCAGACTGTCTGGGGCAGGTCGTGATTGTTTATGATGATTTATACTTAGGCAGACTGTCTAGAACAGGCTTTGATAGTAGCCTGTCTTCTAGAGCAGGCCATAACAAATTAATTAAAATAATTAATTAGGTATGAATGTGCAGACTGTCTAGAGCAAGCTTTGATAACAGCCTGTCTTCTAGAGCAGGCCAAAACAAATTAATTCAAATAATTAATTAGGTATGAATGTGCAGACTGTCTAGAGCAAGCTTTGATAACAGCCTGTCTTCTAGAGCAGGCCAAAACAAATTAATTCAAATAATTAATTAGGTATGAATGTGCAGACTGTCTAGAGCAAGCTTTGATAACAGCCTGTCTTCTAGAGCAGGCCAAAACAAATTAATTCAAATAATTAATTAGGTATGAATGTGCAGACTGTCTAGAACAGGCTTTGATAGCAGACTGTCTAGAGCAGGCCGTGATGGCAGACTGTCTAGACAACTCAAGTCTAGAGCAGGCCATAACAATTTATACTTTGGAATGATATCTAGAGCAGGCCTTAAGGGCAGACTGTGAATGTTTATGATGAATTATATTTTGTCAAACTATAGAGTAAGCCTAAATGGCAGACTGTGATTGTTTATGATAAATTATACTTTGCCAAACTATTTAGAGCAGGCCCAAATGACAGACTGATTGTTTTGATGAATTATGTTTTGCAAATCATTTAAAGCAGGTCTTAATACTGTGATTGTTTATGATGAATTATGTTTTGCCAAACTATTTAGAGCAGGCCTAAATGGTCTTAATACTGTGATTGTTTATGATGAATTATGTTTTGCTAAACTATTTAGAGCAGGCCTTATAAGGGTAGACTGTCATTGTTTATGACGTTTTATACTTTGCCATACTGTTTAGAGCAGGCCTTGAGGGCAGATTGTGAATGTTAATGTTGGCTTATACTTTGGCAGATGTCTAGACCAGACCAAGACTGTAAGTTAGTTCATATGTATTGAAAGTTTATTGAAAGAAGGCTATTAATGCTACCAGGTGCTGGTAGTATTAAATTACTGTTTAGTGTTTATATGATCTCAGGTTATAGCATGTGAAGATTGTGAAGTGTGAAGACTGATTTCTCAATAAGGCTAATATATGCAACTAGTCATTGGTTGTGTGATTGACTAATAAAAGTCTATAGTCAGAAGTTTACAAAAACTGTTCTTATGAATGTTTGTTTGATATCGATAAAATTGTTATGATATATTGCTGTTGTTATTAATGTACAATTGTTTTTAGTGAGAGGACTCACTATAAATAAAAGGACGGCCGAGTTGTAAGCATCACAATAGTTGATATCCTGTATGTTACTTTATACTGATAATAATCACATGTAGTATGCACCTGACTTTATACTTTTTGGTTATTGTATGTTGTTTGTTGAGGGAGAACTGTCAGATTTTGGCGGCGCTTCATTGCCCGAGGTTATGTTGGATTTGTTCTTTTGTAATCTTATAATTAAACCTGTATGTCGCTGTAATAAAAGAAATATTACTGGAAGCAGTGGTTTGTGTGCTAAACCCCTTTTACTGAGCATTAAATCTATGGATGATTTCATATTGCATATTGTGTAAACATACAAATAATAAATGCATTTTTCATACCTTATCTATAACAAATTGTATTCCTTTCGCAACCTGTAAATTTAGATGGTACCTATGTTTTTTGGCGTAAAATTTACAAGAATGTAATAAACGATCTCCTAGCCTAGTCGTGCTCGAATCTCGGTAAGATCATTAATTTAAACTAGCCAGTGTTTAGATATCACGGATGAGTTATTGAGTTATGGATGTTTTCTAGGCACCTATCTACATATAGGTACAAGTTTCCTTATTATATTAAATACAGGTGGCCAGACTAATTTGTGTGTTTTGCAAATTTAATCGCAACACTGGGTAGAATAAATATTATGATTATGCATTTATTCCGTTTGTCATTAATGTCATTACCTATATTAGGTAATGGATGCATAGGATCAGAGTTCCGTGGCCGAAATGGCAAAAACGGCGCCTTTTTATTTGTCATATTTGGCTGTCCATTGCTTGGCATTAGATTTTTTTAATACTACGTCGGTGGCAAACAACCACACGGCTCGCCTGATTATATTTCATAGAGGTAAACAGGCGGATTTACCTTATTTTAAAAATTGTCAGTTGAGCAGTTTTGAGTTTTCACCGAAAAATATCTTTGTCACTAAATGTGCATAAGTTGTTTTTTTTTGTAACTAGGTATATTGCATTGGTGCCATTTTTTTGCTTAATGTATGAATATACGGAATCCTTTATCATGAGTCATCCAACACGCATTACCCAGTTTAAGTTTTGGTTAGCATGCACTACTGGTTCGCATTTATATTACTAATTTAGATATTGTAATGTTCAACAAAGATGACATTGATGACTATTACTTAAAAGGCTTTGCGTTTTAGTGGTCACCGCAAAAATTTCAAAATATAAACAACATCATGACATATCGGACGACACGTTATGGCTTAACCCTGCTTATTGTGGCGTTCCTTGCGGCGGCCATTTTGGCTGCTAAGAAACGGGTAAGAGTTAAGGCCAGGCCACACCGGCTGTGTGTGCGTAGACGTGCACGTGCGCGTGCGCGTGCGCTAAAATGTTGGAGCCGTGCACGCACGCGTCACGCAAGCGGTGTCTCGTCTCTCTTAAGGAACTGTATTATTATAACGCGCACGTGCACGTCCTGTGCACAGGCCATTAATAGGGGCTTCCTGAGAAAAGCGACATTTCTTTATCTTGATCTCTATTGATCTTGCAAATTAGCGACGTAGAGGCAAATATACGGACAAACGAAATACTTAAGAGGTGTGAAATAGGGCGCAAAAACTTGGTTTTTACATGTTTTTGTGCGAAACGTTGAGCGTAAAGAAAGCGAGCATTCTATCGCACAAGACACGATGTTTTTTTTTTTGTTATTAAAACGAACCGGGAGTTAAGTCTACTTTCGGTTCGTAAATAGTAAGTCGTAAAATTTGTGTTCCAGGTTTACTCTATGGATTTTGAACATATCGAATTGACTTATTTCAACCCCAAGTATGTAGTGGATATGAAAGTGAGCGCGCGACGATACAACCGCCGAGACCCGACACACTATGTTAGTGCGTACTTTGAAGTCTTAGAGCCCCTAGGAAAAAATGTCACAGTAAGTATCAGTGTCAATTTTCTCCTATCAGAGGATAAATGTATGGTTTTAACGAAATATTACCATAAAGGACCTTAAGAGCCCTTCAACGTGCACACTAGCGCCACAGCTTAATAATAGTGATTATTTAAATTTAACGAAAGATATTGAAAAAAGGGGGCCGCTATATTGTGTATTTAAGTACCTTTTGAATACATCAGACTAGTTTTTATGTTGCTGGATTCGTCGATCTAGGAACTCAAAACAAAAACGGCCGTTTTAACTTTGAACGCATAGATTGACGAATCCAGCAACATAAAAACTAGTCTGATGTATTCAAAAGGTACTTAAATACACAATATAGCGGCCCCCTTTTTTCAATATCTTTCATTAAATTTAAATAATCACGATTATTAAGCTGTGGTGCTAGTGTGCACGTTGAAGGGCTCATAAGAGCTACCGATTTCCCCCATGTTATATAGTTCAGAAAAAAATAATTGTTTGGGAGAAATCACCGAAAATTGCCCATAGACAATCAATTCAGAACAGTAACTGAATGCTGTTTAAGGCTGTGTAACGGATCGAAAACCTACCCTGACCTTAAACTGACTTTTATAAAATTAAATGAATCATAATATTGTCTTCGGTTACCGCGATAGTTACTCATGAATTAAAACTATTGAAACGGATTATATCGCGTATATTATATTCATACTACATCCCAACGTTTCGAACCCTTTACAGCGTTCGTGGTCAACGGGTGACCGGGGAAAAACTAGTAGTTTTAAACTACACAGTCCAAAAACTACCGACTTACCTACAAAATAATGAACCATCATAAAGAATAAATTCTTCACCACACCAGCTCGGAAAGGCTTACTTTGCACTTCAAAAACGGATAACAAAGTTGCATTTTGCTATCAGTAATTTACTTGTGAGGCATATCAAATAAAAATTTTGAGTTGTTTTCTTATGTCTTGACTTGACTTTTAAAAGAATTTACTTTTAAATGATGTAATGATTTTGGGTGATAAATATTTAATAACATTCATTTGAATTTGATTTTGTTTGATATTTTACATTTAATATTTGCTTCGGGTTGGTGTGATGAAAAATTTGTTTCACTCGGGGGCAAATATTGTTTAACCCTCGTTACTCTCAAGATTCCGTTTTTCGAATAACTCGCTACGCTCTTGGTTCAATTTTGGAATCTTTCACTTGCTCGGGTACCTATCAATATTAGCACGACCCGTTAAACAACAACTTTGCCCCCTTCTAAAACAAATAACTATTAAGGCCAGTTATACATGCAAAGTTGGTTCATGAGGCTAGATGAACCCTGTAATGGCTCGAAGCTCACGGACTGTATATGTATTTTACAGCTAAACTGGTACCTCTATGAGTTCCTAAGCAACGAATATCGTCGCAGTTTTGTGGAGGGTCATTATAATCTTTGCGATTTTGTATTCACCGATACTCTTGGCGTTTTTGTTAGAGAAAAACTTGACATTGCTTTAAGAAAATGTCCGTTTCCAAAGGTGAGTGTTTTTATTATTACAAATCATTATTAGCACAAATACCCAGTGGGGAGCAAAGTAGGCGCATTTTACAGTACATGTATTTGCGTGATAAAGTGATTAACCATAGATATAAAAGTAATATATATGTCAATGTTATTAACCCTTTACCAGGCTGACAGTTCAAAAATGACAATCCAATGTCAATGTCAGTCTTACTGACCGCAAATAGAACGAATTATGCGATCGACAACACAAACGCAATTCTTCCTATTCGCGATTCCCATACAATACGGATTCCACACAACAGCAGTTTACTACTACATTCGTGATTCCACACAGTTGTTTTTTTTACGCAATTTAGATTCTTCCTATTCGTGATTCTACACAATATTTTTTCGGCGCAACCGCAGTTTACTACATTCGTGATTCATCATTTGAAGTGCCGTGGGAAATAGCCTGGTAATGGGTTAACTATACTTAAGTGATGAATTTCGCTCGATTGTTTCAGGCAGTATATCACGTGGAAAATGTTTCTATTCCAAACCTGCCTATTTTATCCACATTCCCCTTTCCAAAGGGTCGTGTGTACTCCAATTTGACAATTACTCAGCGGGATGGCGTCAAGGAAAAATTATGGAATGTACATGCAGATGCACTCATTAAGATGAAATTTCAGTAGATTTGCTTCTAGTGCACGTTCGTGGTTCGATGACCATTTTTTATTAAGCGCTGTCATAAATTTTCTTCAAAGACTTGTTAAACATCATTTTGGAAATCACTTTCCTCTTCATATTGGGATAAATAATTATAAGCATTTCTGTCTAAACTATTGCAATAAAACAAATTATTAAACATATTAAGTATTACAAATTTCTGGAGTCAAGTTAGAAAAATCACTGACATCCGCATCCGCACTGTCCGGAGATCGACACGGAGCCGCAAGCGGGCACGCAGCCACCGAAGTCAACGGAGCCGAGCACGGGCACGGAGCCGGTTACGCAGGTGTTGCCGCACGCGTCGATGTTGCCGGACACGCCCACCTGTCCGATGCCGGTGCCGCCGTACGAGCCGCAGCTCTGTGAGCTCAGTCCGGACGAACCGTATGAGTACTGGTCACAACCGCATGACTGGCTCAGAACCATCTATGGAAGAACAAATAAAAATAAAACAAATAAAAATATGTCAATGAGTCCTACGGAAATAATCTACGTTTCGGATTTTATCAAACGAAACAAAGTTTTACATTCAACTTGGTACACGGCTGGCTCAAATAAGGTGTTATAGAACTACAAGAGCCTAGGAGGCCTGGTCAATTTAGTGTAGTGTGTAGTAAACGAAGCAAATCGTTGTATGGAGACCCATGCATTAATTTCTCAGTCGGTAAAAATTTGCTTTGTTATTGTATGAGCCGAAACTAACATAAATATATCTAAAAAAAACCGGCCAAGAGCGAGTCTGACTCGCGTTTCTAGGGTTCCGTACATAATTCCGACTTACTCTTGACTGCACATTTCTAATAGGTTTTCCTGCCAACTATTTTGTGTATTTTTTCAAAATTTTAGATCTAGTAATTTCGGAGATACATGGGGGGGGGGAATGATCATTTTGTGGCTATTTGTATTTACTTAAATAACTTCGAACCTATGTATTATTAAATTATAAAAAAAACATGTTCATCTTTGGGTTACTAATTTACATATGTGTACCAAATTTGAACTTAATTAGTCCAGTAGTTTCCGAGAAAATAGGCTGTGACAGACAGACAGACGCACGTGATCCTATAAAGGTTCCGTTTTTTCCTTTTGAGGTACGGAACCCTAAAACACTCCTAAGTTAGGTATTTATACGTAAAAATACAAATCTGTTTATATATTTAACCGAGTCATTCCTCCGTCCAAAATTATTTTACCAAATAAGTTATTGGTATTTCTGCTGGGATATTTTTTTTGATATTTCATATATTGTTGCAATACGTTACATTAATATATCCGGTGAAGAAAATTTTAACGGAGCATTTTTCCGTAAAAAGATATAAACGATTTAAGACTTTAGGCATTTACTTAAATACTATTATTATTATTCTTTGGGAATTTATACAATACTTTTTATTTATTGATACTTTATCATACTGTAAAGTTTTTTCTGGCAGAGGAATTACTGCGGGGTCCACTACCTTTATTTCCTACAGTAATTAGTTTGCAAGAAAGTATGGTCGAGTTTGGTACCAAATGAAAGATTACCTGCGGCTTACCACAGATACAATTCCTTCCACAGACCTAGCAGTCGGTTTCCGATCTATTGCCGACTAAGTGCAACAAATTAAATTGATCTACTCGTATGGGGCTGTCCATAAATAACGTCATCGATTTTTGACGATTTTTAACCCCCCCCCCCCCTATAATCATCCAAAAATCATGCTTCAAATGACCCCATTTCCTCCTACTTCATGCTACCGTCATCCGACGCCCAGACCCCCCCCCCTAAATTGAAATGACGTAATTTATGAATAGCCCCTATCTGTTTACTAGTATTTTTTTTTTTAATTTATTTACTAGTATAAAACAGCCACAATAAGAAACCTTACCTAGAGCTATTTAATAAAATGACAATCAGAATAAAATATGTATAGACCAAACATTATGCGAACGAAATTTGTATTAATAATTCTTAAGGTTTAAATATGTATAAGGTAATAAGTATATGTTTTTACCTGGAGCAGGCAGGCCTGGACGAAGATAGCGAGGACTAGGAAGCGAGACATTTTATAAAGAATAAGTACTAATATTCTTTAAACAAAGAACTTAGAATGATGCCCCTGTATTTTGAAGGCACATATATACTGACATCCAATTCGAAATTAAGAAATTAGGTCAGCGATAACGCTGTACTGACTTGCTCTCTTGCTAAATACTACTATAGGTACTTAATAGTATTGAGTGTCAAAAAACGTTGCATAAATATTTGCGATAAAATAATAATTTAGTAACATATTTAATTGTTTTCTTAGTGAGGCAAGAAGGATAACATTTTAGTATAAAATAGGGAATCTTTAACCTAATTATTCATTCTTAGTTTGCGAACAGACTTAGGACTAGCAAAAATGGTCTTCAAAGTTACCGTCATCTGCGCTTTTGCCTTCTTGGTACAGGTATGTATAAGCTAGATTGAAATCTAATCCACGTTGTAAGTATTTAGTAATTTTAAATTTCTGGGTTCAAACGAAAGAAGCTTTCTTTGTAAAGGTATATATAATTTCTATAATCTCAAAAGATTAAAAAAATATGATGGCAAAAATTTGTTTACGTTTTAAGATCTGACGTACATACTTGGCTAAGACGATATAATCAAAATGCTTTTCTGAACAGTCAGGGCAATTAAGCTTTTGTCAAGGTTACTCAGGAGAATACTAAACTTCTTCTCCTTAATTAATTGTTGTTGTTGTATTGTACACTTGTACAAAAGTAAAAAAGAAACTAGTTTTCCCAAAAGTCTACTATATATATATTATGATCAGAATGAGGTGTATAATTCTAAATGTACATAATTGCTCATGTTGGTTTTAGAGTATCGCCGGACAGAACTGCGGGTGCAGCTGCCAATCGATCAGCATTCCCAGCAGCGGCGGCGCCCTGAACATACAGGCTATCGGGCCCATCGTGCCGTCCGGCATCGCCGTGGCCACGGAGCTGGGCCTGTCCGGCGACCTGGACCTGTCCGGCGCGCTGCCGTACCTGAGCGCGGTGGCGTTCGAGGGCCAGTTCGACACCAGTGGCTCAGCGCCGGTGTGCTACGGCTGCGGGGACTGCGTCGCCATCACGCAGCAGATCGGCGGCTCCAGCGGCTGTGGATGCGGCAGACGCTATTAAGGACTTGTACGAGTATTGTATAAAAATACAGTATAAACATGAAAATATTAAATGCATTTCTCATTGCTTATAAATCGTATTCTTATAACACTTTAAAATCTCGCGTTTTGTACACATATTTTTTACACACACAGCCGAAACGTCGGAATTTAAGGTAAAAATTTTATCGCGTAGACCCGTTTGTGTAATTAAATAATTGTATTGTTAATCCACACTTCCGCATGTAAATTTAGATAGTAGGTTTTTGTTTCCTCAAAATAGTTTTAGAAGAATGTAATAAACGATCTCCTAGCCTAGTCGGTAATGACCGTGCCTGTGAAGCCAGAACTCTCGTTCGAATCTCGGTAAGAACATTTATTTAAACAGCAAGTGTTTAGGTATCACGGATATTTGTTCCTTATATACTATATGTATTCTTATATAAGTTTGCTAATTATATTAATTACGAGTGGCCAGACAATTATTTTGTACATTTTGCGAACTTACGCAACACTGGAATAAATATTATGATTATTAGTAATTTATTCCGTTTATACATTTTATAGGTAATGGACGCACACGATTAAAGTTCCGTGCCTAAATGGCAAAAACGCCGCCTTTTTAGTTGTCATAAGTATTTGACTGTCCGTTTTTTAGCATTCAATTTTTGTTATACTACGTCGGTGGCAAACAAGCATGCGGCCCGCTTGATATATTTGATAGTGGTAACAACAGGCGGTCTTAACGGATTTACCTTAGTTTAGAAATTGTCAGTTGAGCAGTTTTTAGTATTCTACGAAATAAATCTTGGTTAGTAAATGTGCTTAAGTAGGCTTTTTTGTAAGTAGGTAACTATATTGCATTGGTACCATTTTTGCCTACTGTATGTACGGAATCCTATATCATGAGTCATCCAACACGCATTACCCAGTTAAGTTTTTGTTAGCATGCACTACTGGTTCGCATTTATATTTATTTTAATGATCGTTATTAACGTGCAGTTTTTGTAGCCAAGGGTATATTATGGTTGGCAAAAATTCACTTTTGTTCTTAAGACGAAACAGGAGCTGAGTTTTAAACATTTTAGGTAAATATACCCGTCTCGCTAACGGAAGCGGCACCTAAAAGTAGTGCGATAAAGACAAGGCGAAAAATCCTGCGTAAAAATCTCAAAAATCGAGGTTTCGTACTCCTCTGTTTCCTCCTCCAAAACTTAACCAATCGTAACCAAATTTGGAAATCTAAATGATTATGAAATTATCTGTGTCGGACGGTTTTGATTTTTTGGCTAATTGATATCAGTTTTGAATGCCACGCCTCTCATTGCGGCATAGTCAATTAGGCCATTTTGGCCATTTTTGAAGGGCTCTAGCGCCTTAAAAAACAAAAATATTAAAAAAAGCAAAACGGTCCGACACAGATATTGACAATTTTAATCTGTGTTGAAAAAATCATTGCTCTAGCTTCAAAAACCACGGAGGAAAACGAGGAGTACGTTTGTATGGAGAAATTACAACTACTGTTGGCTCTTAAATATAAAATATTTTGCTGCACGCAATTTTAGAGACTTAAATTACCTTCCTGTGACTTCTGTTTACGTAAAAAGGTCATTAAGCTATTTTAAATGGATGTTTTCAATCGACGTGAACGACTGGCAGCCAAACCTGTTGAACAATATTTTTGTCGTTTATTTAGTATAATTTGGATAAGTATGTATACAAATCTCATCATATGTGAAATATATAATGTTTAAAATACTTGCGTATTTGTTTTTTGTCAACCATACTTCGCTACCAATACAACACGTTGATAACGATCTGTTTAAATTACTAATTTAGAGATTGTAATATTCAACAATGATGACTATTACTTAAAATAAAAGGCTTTAGCGTTTTAGTGGTCACCGCAAAAATTTCAAAATATAAATAACATCATGACATATCGGACGATACGTTACGGCTTCACTCTGCTTCTTGCGGCGTGCTTTGCGGCAGCCATTTTGGCTGCTAAGAAACGGGTAAGAGTTAAGGCCAGGCCACACCGGCTGCGTGTAGACGTGCATGTGAAAGTGCGAATATATTGGACGCACACGTCACGCAAGCGGTGTGTCGTCTCTCATAAGGGAATGTATATTACAACGCGCACGTGCACGTCTCGGTGTGCTGCTTACTGCAAAAAGCAAAATTTCTTTATCTGCATCTCTATTGCTCTTGCAAATTAGCGACGTAGGGGCAAATATACGGACGAAATAAATACCCAAGAGGTGTGAAACAGGGCGCGAAAATTTAGCTTCTACATATTTTTGTGCGAAACGTAGAGCGTATAGCAAGCGACCGTTCTATCACACAGGGCAGTTTTTCAGTTTTGTTATTAAAAAGAACCGGAAGTTAAGCCTACTTTCGGTTCGGAAATAGTAAGTCGATAAAATTATGTTTCAGGTTTACTCTATTGATTTTGAACATATCGAATTGACTTATTACAACCCCAAGTACATAGCGGATATGAAAGTGACCGCGCGTCGATATAACCGTCGAGACCCGACACACTATCTCAGTGCGCACTTTGAGATCTTAGAACCTCTAGGAAAAAATGTCACAGTAAGTACCTACCTATCGCTACATTTTCTCCTATCAAATAGGATACGATTTTAACGAAATATTAATATAAAGGACCATAAGAGCTACCGCTCTACCCCCATGTAAGTAAAGTCAGAAAAAAATAATTGATTGGAAGAAATCATCGAAAATTGCCCATTGGTAACCAATTCAGAACAGTAACTGAATGCTTTTAAGGCGTATTTTAACGTATCGGAAACATTCCCTGACCTTAAACATAAAACAAAATTAAATGAATCATAATATTGTCCTCGGTTACCGCGTTAGTTACTCATAAAATATAACTATTGAAACGGATTATACCGCGTATATAGTATTCATACTATATCTCGACGTTTCGAACCCTTTACAGCAATTGCGGTCAACGGGTGACCGAGGAAAAACTACACAGTGCAAAAACTACCCACTTACAAAATAATGAACCATCATAAATTTTAAGGCCAGTTTTATATATGCAAAATTGGTTCATGAGGCTAGATGAACCCTGTAATGGCTCGAAGCTCACGAACTGTATTTGTATTTTACAGCTAAACTTGTACCTCTATGAGTTCCTTAGCAACGAGTATCGTCGCAGTTTTGTGGAGGGTCATTATAATCTTTGCGATTTTGTATTCACCGATGCTCTAGGCATCTATGTTAGAGAAAGACTTGACGTTGATTTAAGAAAATGCCCGTTTCCAAAGGTGAGTGTTTATATTATTACAAATCATTATTAGCACAAATACCCAGTGGGGAGCAAAGTAGGCGCATTTTACAGTACATGTATTTGCGTGATAAATTTATTAACCGTTTACCAGGCTGACAGTTCAAAAATGACAATCCAATGTCAGTCTTACTGACCGCAAATGGAACACATGTTTGAAGTGCCGTATGCGGGAAATATATATCCCTTAGCCTGGTAATGGGTTAACTATACTTAAGTGATAAATTTCCCTCAATTGTTTCAGGCAGTATATCACGTGGAAAATATGTCTGTTCCAAACCTGCCTATTTTATCCACATTCCCCTTTCCAAAGGGTCGTATTTATTCCAATACGACAATTATCCAGCGGGATGGCGTCAGGGAAAAATTATGGAATTTACATGCAGATACACTCATTAAAATGAAATTTCAGTAGATTTGCTTCTAGTACACGTTCGTGTTTCGCCAACTGTTAACCTTTAAGCACTATCATAAATTTACTTCAAAGACTTGAGCATGACTCAAAAATAATTTAAGAAAATCACTTTCCTCTTCATATTGCGAAAAATATTATTATATATCATAAGCATAACCATTTTTGTATAAAGTTACAACAATAAAACTGATCATTTAATATAATATTTTTTATATTACAAATTTCCTGTGTTAAGTTTGTTAAATCACTGACATCCGCATCCGCACTGTCCGGAGATCGACACGGAGCCGCAAGCGGGCACGCAGCCACCGAAGTCAACGGAGCCGAGCACGGGCACGGAGCCGGTCACGCAGGTGTTGCCGCACGCGTCGATGTTGCCGGACACGCCCACCTGTCCGATGCCGGTGCCGCCGTACGAGCCGCAGCTCTGTGAGCTCAGTCCGGACGAACCGTATGAGTACTGGTCACAACCGCATGACTGGCTCAGAACCATCTATGGAAGAACAAATAAAAATAAAACAAATAAAAATATGTCAATGAGTCCTACGGAAATAATCTACGTTTCGGATTTTATCAAACGAAACAAAGTTTTACATTCAACTTGGTACACGGCTGGCTCAAATAAGGTGTTATAGAACTGCAAGAGCCTAGGAGGCTTGGTCAATTTAGTGTAGTGTGTAGTAAACGAAGCAAATCGTTGTATGGAGACCCATGCATTAATTTCTCAGTCGGTAAAAATTTGCTTTGTTATTGTATGAGCCGAAACTAACATAAATATATCCAAAAAAAACCGGCCAAGAGCGAGTCTGACTCACGTTTCTAGGGTTCCGTACATAATTCCGACTCACTCTTGACTGCACATTTCTAATGGGTTTTCCTGCCATCTATATGTAAAGAACTATTTTGTGTATTTTTTCAAAATTTTAGACCTAGTAATTTCGGAGATACATGGGGGGGGGAATGATCATTTTGTGGCTATTTGTATTTACTTAAATAACTTCGAACCTATGTATTATTAAATTATAAAAATAAAACATGTTCATCTTTGGGTTACTAATTTACATATGTGTACCAAATTTCAACTTAATTGGTCCAGTAGTTTCCGAGAAAATAGGCTGTGACAGACAGACAGACGCACGTGATCCTATAAGGGTTCCGTTTTTTCCTTTTGAGGTACGGAACCCTAAAACACTCCTAAGTTAGGTATTTATACGTAAAAATACAAATCTGTTTATATATTTAACCGAGTCATTCCTCCGTCCAAAATTATTTCACCAAATAAGTTATTGGTATTTCTGCTGGGATATTTTTTTTGATATTTCATATATTGTTGCAATACGTTACATTAATATATCCGGTGAAGAAAGTTTTAACGGAGCATTTTCCCGTAAAAAGATATAAACGATTTAAGACTTTAGCTATTTACTTAAATACTATTATTATTATTCTTTGGAAATTTATACAATACTTTTTATTTATTGATACTTTATCATACTGTAAAGTTTTACTGGCAGAGGAATTACTGCGGGGTCCACTACCTTTATTTCCTACAGTAATTAGTTTGCAAGAAAGTATGGTCGAGTTTGGTACCAAATGAAAGATTACCTGCGGCTTACCACAGATACAATTCCTTCCACAGACCTAGCAGTCGGTTTCCGATCTATTGCCGACTAAGTGCAACAAATTAAATTGATCTACTCGTATCTGTTTGACGAACCGCGAGTTCTCAGTTCGGGGCGAAGTACTAGTATTTTTTTTTAAATTTATTTACTAGTATAAAACAGCCACAATAAGAAACCTTACCTAGAGCTATTTAATAAAATGACAATCAGAATAAAATATGTATAGACCAAACATTATGCGAACGAAATTTGTATTAATAATTCTTAAGGTTTAAATATGTATAAGTAAAGGTAATAAGTAGATGTTTTTACCTGGAGCAGGCAGGCCTGGGCGAAGATAGCGAGCACTACGAAGCGAGACATTTTATCTTCTATACATATAATAAAGCTGTAGACGGTCGAAAGTCTGTACATGGAAGATATTTGAAAAAAAGTTGGCTGGGGATACTTAGAATCGATAACAGAACACGTTCCAACAGTTTTTAGAATTTTTGTCTGTTTGTCTGTTTA
Source organism: Cydia fagiglandana (assembly GCF_963556715.1). NCBI lineage: Eukaryota > Metazoa > Arthropoda > Insecta > Lepidoptera > Tortricidae > Cydia > Cydia fagiglandana. The sequence goes on from NC_085956.1 coordinate 5,031,966, forward strand.
TCTGTTTATCTGTTTATCTGTTTATCTGTTTATCTGTTTGTCTGTTTATTTGAACGCGCATCACGTGAAAACGGCTGGACGGATTTTGATGAAAACTTTACTAATCTGTCGAGAAAATCTCCGGCCAGGTTATAGGCTATAAAAATTTAATCCATATAAGGGGGGGTAGCCACAATACTCGCTTGATTTAAGTTTGCCCCTGAATCTTATGGCGCTACTTAGGAAGGAGGGGCAAACTTTTTCGCGCCAGGTTGGGACTAAAAGTAAAAAACCGGGCAAGTGCGAGTCGGACTCGCGCACGAAGGGTTCCATAAAACGGTCCTCCATCCAAGTCCCCGCCCGACATTGCTTAACTACGGTCTATAAAATCACGTTTGTTGTATGGGAGCCCCACTTAAATCTTTATTTTATTCAGTTTTTAGTATTTGTTGTTATAGCGACAACAGAAATACATCATCTGTGAAAATTTCAACTGTCTAGCTATCACGGTTCGTGAGATACAGCCTGGTGACAGACGGACGGACGGACAGCAGAGTCTTAGTAATAGGGTCCCGTTTTACCCTTTGGGTACGGAACCCTAAAAATGTACAACTATCTATCAAATGGCGTTTTTTATATCGAAAAATTTTCGCGCTCGCTTCGCTCGCGTTTTCAAAACCATTCTATGATATGATAAAGATGATATTCGGTTGGCAACTGCAGCAGCATTACTCTGTTGCAACGTTACTGCTCCGGCACTGTCAATTTTCGTCATAAAATGATGTGACTGATTTCCATACTAAAAGTAAGAGAGTGAGGGTACGTATGAAAATTTCCAACGTAGGCATTCGATTTGACCTTACGCGGACGCCCTTAAAGTCATGGAAAAAATCTTGCTTTCGGGCTTGCGGCCAGCCGATTTTTTCGACATAGGTTACCGATTTTATAGCGAATTTTGCTCTCTTGCACGGCAGATTTATCGGCCAAGGCGAGTTGCTACTTAGCCGCGATTCTGAGACCTAACTGTCAAAGTAATAACACTTTGGCAGTTAGATCTCAAGGGCCCCGTGAAAGCCGAAAACTAAAAGCATCCTATCAAGTAGCGCTTTCGAGTGAAGCCAAAGAGCGAGCAGTAGAAGAGTCGTGATTACATGCATAGTTTCAATTTCAAGCCACTCTTTTGCAGTTCGGCGTGAGGTCTTATGCAAGGCATTCTCCCTTACGGCAAAGTTGATTTTCTGCCTTAATTACACTTGGGCGTGGATCCAAATCCAAGCTTTCCTCTTTCGCAGCTGGGCCTTCTGCCTTGCTCACATTTCGCCAATACAATTCACTTGGTCAATTCCAAGCTCTGCTTTCTTGCATCTTTTCTGTATGAAAACAACCTCGCTGAGACCCTTAAATATCGAGCCCTATGCCAAGCTAGGCTGATAGAAAACTGTCACATCCTTCTCTGTATGAAATCCTGGATTTGCGCCTGGTTGGGACTAAAAGTAAAAATGTACAACTGTCTATCAAATTGCGTTTTTTATATCGAAAATAGTACTCTGTTGCAACGTTACTGCTACAGTACTGTCAATATTCGTGATAAAATGATGTGTCTGATTTCTATACTAAAAGTAAAAATGTACAACTCTCTATCAAATTGTGTTTTTATATCGAAAAATTTTCGCGCTCGCTTCGCTCGCGTTTTCAATAACATTTTAAGATGTGATAAAGGTGATATTCGGGTGGCAACTGCAACAGCATTACTGTGTTGCAACGTTACTGTTGCAGCACTGTCAATTTTTGTGCAAAAATGATGTGACTGATTTCCATACTAAAAGTAAAAATGACCAACTGTCTATTAAATTGCGTTTTTATATTGAAAAATTTTCGCGCTCGCTTCGCTCGCGTTTTCAATTACATTCTGAGATATGATAAAGGTGATAATCAGGTGGCGACTGCAGCAGCATTACTCTGTTGCAACGTTATTGCTGCAGGACTGTAAATTTTCGTGATAAAATGATGTGACTGATTTCCATATCCAGCTGTAATGCGGCAATGAACGTCACTCAATTGACCAATAAAAATTCAATATAATCTTGACGACCCTAGGGAGAGGGGGCACCATGGTCTAGAAATGCTTAGGGCATCAAAATATCTTAATCCGGCACTGGTCGTTTGCGGAGTCAAACGATTTGGGACTCACATTTAATACGCATTACCATGCCTTCCCCATCGAATGATTCGCGAAAGTCTCGCAACGCATTGAGGTTACAAAGGGCACGTGGTTTTCCTCAGGAGTCTGAAGAAGACCACGGTGAGTGGCGCTTTAGCCAGGCAAGCCGCTTCGCTTTTGCTCGCGCGCGTATACCTTACTGTGTCGTCCGATATACACCTACTACTCTGTCGTTTAAATCACGTGTAAAATTTGAATAAGGGCGAAAAAAGCTATTGATTTTGGAGTGTAGTTTTATTTAGTGGTACCTAATTGTAAAATATTTTATCTGGGCTACAGTCCTCTAGCATATCCATCTGTCAACTTTACTTCAAGTTCCGTCTCCAGGGGAGAGGGAGAGAAATAGAACAGACCGAATTCCACGCGGGCGGAGCCGCGGGCACAGCTAGTAAAGAATAAGTGCCAATATTCTTTAAACAAAGAACTTAGAATGATGTCCCTGTATTTTGAAGGCCCATTTATACTGACATCCAATTCGAAATTAAGAAATTAGGTCAGCGATAACGCTGTACTGACTTGCTCTCTTGCTAAATACTACTATAGGTACTTAATAGTATTGAGTGTCAAAAAACGTTGCATAAATATTTGCGATAAAATAATAATTTAGTAACATATTTAATTGTTTTCTTAGTGAGGCAAGAAGGATAACATTTTAGTATAAAATAGGGAATCTTTAACCTAATTATTTATTCTTAATTTGCGAACAGACTTAGGACTAGCAAAAATGGTCTTCAAAGTTACCGTCATCTGCGCTTTTGCCTTCTTGGTACAGGTATGTATAATTTTCAAAATAAATCTAATCCACGTTGTAAGTATTTAGTAATTTTAAATTACTGGATTCAAACGAAAGAAGCTTTCTTTGTAAAGGTATATATAATTTCTAGCCGTTTGAGATTATAAAAATATGATGGCAAAAATTTGTTTACGTTATAAAGATCTGACGTACATACTTGGCTAAGACGATATAATCAAAATGCTTTTCTGAATAGCCAGGGCAATTAAGCTTTTGTCAAGGTCACTCAGGAGAAAAAGTGTAAAAAAGTAAAAAAAAACTAGTTTTCCCAAAAGTCTAATTCGCTTACTTTATGATCAGAATCAGGTGTAGGTATAGTTCTAAATGTTGTACATAATTGCTCACGTTGGTTTTAGAGTATCGCCGGACAGAACTGCGGGTGCAGCTGCCAATCGATCAGCATTCCCAGCAGCGGCGGCGCCCTGAACATACAGGCTATCGGGCCCATCGTGCCGTCCGGCATCGCCGTGGCCACGGAGCTGGGCCTGTCCGGCGACCTGGACCTGTCCGGCGCGCTGCCGTACCTGAGCGCGGTGGCGTTCGAGGGCCAGTTCGACACCAGTGGCTCAGCGCCGGTGTGCTACGGCTGCGGGGACTGCGTCGCCATCACGCAGCTGATCGGCGGCTCCAGCGGCTGTGGATGCGGCAGACGCTATTAAGGAGTTGCTAATACTGTATAAAAATACAGTATAAACATGAAAATATTAAATGCATTTCTCATTGCTTATAAATCGTATTCTTATAACACTTTAAAATCTCGCGTTTTGTTCACATATTTTTTACACACACAGCCGAAACGTCGGAATTTAAGGTAAAAATTTTATCGCGTAGACCCGTTTGTGTAATTAAATAATTGTATTGTTAATCCACACTTCCGCATGTAAATTTAGATAGTAGGTTTTTGTTTCCTCAAAATAGTTTTAGAAGAATGTAATAAACGATCTCCTAGCCTAGTCGGTAATGACCGTGCCTGTGAAGCCAGAACTCTCGTTCGAATCTCGGTAAGAACATTTATTTAAACAGCAAGTGTTTAGGTATCACGGATATTTGTTCCTTATATACTATATGTATTCTTATATAAGTTTGCTAATTATATTAATTACGAGTGGCCAGACAATTATTTTGTACATTTTGCGAACTTACGCAACACTGGAATAAATATTATGATTATTAGTAATTTATTCCGTTTATACATTTTATAGGTAATGGACGCACACGATTAAAGTTCCGTGCCTAAATGGCAAAAACGCCGCCTTTTTAGTTGTCATAAGTATTTGACTGTCCGTTTTTTAGCATTCAATTTTTGTTATACTACGTCGGTGGCAAACAAGCATGCGGCCCGCTTGATATATTTGATAGTGGTAACAACAGGCGGTCTTAACGGATTTACCTTAGTTTAGAAATTGTCAGTTGAGCAGTTTTTAGTATTCTACGAAATAAATCTTGGTTAGTAAATGTGCTTAAGTAGGCTTTTTTGTAAGTAGGTAACTATATTGCATTGGTACCATTTTTGCCTACTGTATGTACGGAATCCTATATCATGAGTCATCCAACACGCATTACCCAGTTAAGTTTTTGTTAGCATGCACTACTGGTTCGCATTTATATTTATTTTAATGATCGTTATTAACGTGCAGTTTTTGTAGCCAAGGGTATATTATGGTTGGCAAAAATTCACTTTTGTTCTTAAGACGAAACAGGAGCTGAGTTTTAAACATTTTAGGTAAATATACCCGTCTCGCTAACGGAAGCGGCACCTAAAAGTAGTGCGATAAAGACAAGGCGAAAAATCCTGCGTAAAAATCTCAAAAATCGAGGTTTCGTACTCCTCTGTTTCCTCCTCCAAAACTTAACCAATCGTAACCAAATTTGGAAATCTAAATGATTATGAAATTATCTGTGTCGGACGGTTTTGATTTTTTGGCTAATTGATATCAGTTTTGAATGCCACGCCTCTCATTGCGGCATAGTCAATTAGGCCATTTTGGCCATTTTTGAAGGGCTCTAGCGCCTTAAAAAACAAAAATATTAAAAAAGCAAAACGGTCCGACACAGATATTGACAATTTTAATCTGTGTTGAAAAAATCATTGCTCTAGCTTCAAAAACCACGGAGGAAAACGAGGAGTACGTTTGTATGGAGAAATTACAACTACTGTTGGCTCTTAAATATAAAATATTTTGCTGCACGCAATTTTAGAGACTTAAATTACCTTCCTGTGACTTCTGTTTACGTAAAAAGGTCATTAAGCTATTTTAAATGGATGTTTTCAATCGACGTGAACGACTGGCAGCCAAACCTGTTGAACAATATTTTTGTCGTTTATTTAGTATAATTTGGATAAGTATGTATACAAATCTCATCATATGTGAAATATATAATGTTTAAAATACTTGCGTATTTGTTTTTTGTCAACCATACTTCGCTACCAATACAACACGTTGATAACGATCTGTTTAAATTACTAATTTAGAGATTGTAATATTCAACAATGATGACTATTACTTAAAATAAAAGGCTTTAGCGTTTTAGTGGTCACCGCAAAAATTTCAAAATATAAATAACATCATGACATATCGGACGATACGTTACGGCTTCACTCTGCTTCTTGCGGCGTGCTTTGCGGCAGCCATTTTGGCTGCTAAGAAACGGGTAAGAGTTAAGGCCAGGCCACACCGGCTGCGTGTAGACGTGCATGTGAAAGTGCGAATATATTGGACGCACACGTCACGCAAGCGGTGTGTCGTCTCTCATAAGGGAATGTATATTACAACGCGCACGTGCACGTCTCGGTGTGCTGCTTACTGCAAAAAGCAAAATTTCTTTATCTGCATCTCTATTGCTCTTGCAAATTAGCGACGTAGGGGCAAATATACGGACGAAATAAATACCCAAGAGGTGTGAAACAGGGCGCGAAAATTTAGCTTCTACATATTTTTGTGCGAAACGTAGAGCGTATAGCAAGCGACCGTTCTATCACACAGGGCAGTTTTTCAGTTTTGTTATTAAAAAGAACCGGAAGTTAAGCCTACTTTCGGTTCGGAAATAGTAAGTCGATAAAATTATGTTTCAGGTTTACTCTATTGATTTTGAACATATCGAATTGACTTATTACAACCCCAAGTACATAGCGGATATGAAAGTGACCGCGCGTCGATATAACCGTCGAGACCCGACACACTATCTCAGTGCGCACTTTGAGATCTTAGAACCTCTAGGAAAAAATGTCACAGTAAGTACCTACCTATCGCTACATTTTCTCCTATCAAATAGGATACGATTTTAACGAAATATTAATATAAAGGACCATAAGAGCTACCGCTCTACCCCCATGTAAGTAAAGTCAGAAAAAAATAATTGATTGGAAGAAATCATCGAAAATTGCCCATTGGTAACCAATTCAGAACAGTAACTGAATGCTTTTAAGGCGTATTTTAACGTATCGGAAACATTCCCTGACCTTAAACATAAAACAAAATTAAATGAATCATAATATTGTCCTCGGTTACCGCGTTAGTTACTCATAAAATATAACTATTGAAACGGATTATACCGCGTATATAGTATTCATACTATATCTCGACGTTTCGAACCCTTTACAGCAATTGCGGTCAACGGGTGACCGAGGAAAAACTACACAGTGGCCAAAAACTACCCACTTACAAAATAATGAACCATCATGAACCATAAATTGTAAAGCCAGTTATTCATGCAAAATTGGTTCATAAGGCTAGATGAACAATGTGATGGCTCGAAACTCACGGACTGTAGGCATTTGTATTTTACAGGTAAACTGGTACCTCTATGAGTTCCTTAGCAACGAATATCGTCGCAGTTTTGTGGAGGGTCATTATAATCTTTGCGATTTTGTATTCACCGATGCTCTAGGCATCTATGTTAGAGAAAGACTTGACGTTGCTTTAAGAAAATGCCCGTTTCCAAAGGTGAGTGTTTATATTATTATAAATCATTATTAGCACAAATACCCAGTGGGGAGCAAAGTAGGCGCATTTTACAGTACATGTATTTGCGTGATAAATTTATTAACCGTTTACCAGGCTGACAGTTCAAAAATGACAATCCAATGTCAGTCTTACTGACCGCAAATGGAACACATGTTTGAAGTGCCGTATGCGGGAAATATATATCCCTTAGCCTGGTAATGGGTTAACTATACTTAAGTGATAAATTTCCCTCAATTGTTTCAGGCAGTATATCACGTGGAAAATATGTCTGTTCCGAACCTGCCTATTTTATCCACATTCCCCTTTCCAAAGGGTCGTATTTATTCCAATACGACAATTATCCAGCGGGATGGCGTCAGGGAAAAATTATGGAATTTACATGCAGATACACTCATTAAAATGAAATTTCAGTAGATTTGCTTCTAGTACACGTTCGTGTTTCGCCAACTGTTAACCTTTAAGCACTATCATAAATTTACTTCAAAGACTTGAGCATGACTCAAAAATAATTTAAGAAAATCACTTTCCTCTTCATATTGCGAAAAATATTATTATATATCATAAGCATAACCATTTTTGTATAAAGTTACAACAATAAAACTGATCATTTAACATAATATTTTTTATATTACAAATTTCCTGTGTTAAGTTTGTTAAATCACTGACATCCGCATCCGCACTGTCCGGAGATCGACACGGAGCCGCAAGCGGGCACGCAGCCACCGAAGTCAACGGAGCCGAGCACGGGCACGGAGCCGGTCACGCAGGTGTTGCCGCACGCGTCGATGTTGCCGGACACGCCCACCTGTCCGATGCCGGTGCCGCCGTACGAGCCGCAGCTCTGTGAGCTCAGTCCGGACGAACCGTATGAGTACTGGTCACAACCGCATGACTGGCTCAGAACCATCTATGGAAGAACAAATAAAAATAAAACAAATAAAAATATGTCAATGAGTCCTACGGAAATAATCTACGTTTCGGATTTTATCAAACGAAACAAAGTTTTACATTCAACTTGGTACACGGCTGGCTCAAATAAGGTGTTATAGAACTGCAAGAGCCTAGGAGGCTTGGTCAATTTAGTGTAGTGTGTAGTAAACGAAGCAAATCGTTGTATGGAGACCCATGCATTAATTTCTCAGTCGGTAAAAATTTGCTTTGTTATTGTATGAGCCGAAACTAACATAAATATATCCAAAAAAAACCGGCCAAGAGCGAGTCTGACTCACGTTTCTAGGGTTCCGTACATAATTCCGACTCACTCTTGACTGCACATTTCTAATGGGTTTTCCTGCCATCTATATGTAAAGAACTATTTTGTGTATTTTTTCAAAATTTTAGACCTAGTAATTTCGGAGATACATGGGGGGGGGGAATGATCATTTTGTGGCTATTTGTATTTACTTAAATAACTTCGAACCTATGTATTATTAAATTATAAAAATAAAACATGTTCATCTTTGGGTTACTAATTTACATATGTGTACCAAATTTCAACTTAATTGGTCCAGTAGTTTCCGAGAAAATAGGCTGTGACAGACAGACAGACGCACGTGATCCTATAAGGGTTCCGTTTTTTCCTTTTGAGGTACGGAACCCTAAAACACTCCTAAGTTAGGTATTTATACGTAAAAATACAAATCTGTTTATATATTTAACCGAGTCATTCCTCCGTCCAAAATTATTTCACCAAATAAGTTATTGGTATTTCTGCTGGGATATTTTTTTTGATATTTCATATATTGTTGCAATACGTTACATTAATATATCCGGTGAAGAAAGTTTTAACGGAGCATTTTCCCGTAAAAAGATATAAACGATTTAAGACTTTAGCTATTTACTTAAATACTATTATTATTATTCTTTGGAAATTTATACAATACTTTTTATTTATTGATACTTTATCATACTGTAAAGTTTTACTGGCAGAGGAATTACTGCGGGGTCCACTACCTTTATTTCCTACAGTAATTAGTTTGCAAGAAAGTATGGTCGAGTTTGGTACCAAATGAAAGATTACCTGCGGCTTACCACAGATACAATTCCTTCCACAGACCTAGCAGTCGGTTTCCGATCTATTGCCGACTAAGTGCAACAAATTAAATTGATCTACTCGTATCTGTTTGACGAACCGCGAGTTCTCAGTTCGGGGCGAAGTACTAGTATTTTTTTTTAAATTTATTTACTAGTATAAAACAGCCACAATAAGAAACCTTACCTAGAGCTATTTAATAAAATGACAATCAGAATAAAATATGTATAGACCAAACATTATGCGAACGAAATTTGTATTAATAATTCTTAAGGTTTAAATATAAGGTAGGTAATAAGTGGATGTTTTTACCTGGAGCAAGCAGGCCTGGATGAAGATAGCGAGGATTACGAAGCGAGACATTTTATAAAGAATACTTATATTCTTTAAACAAAGAACTTAGAATGATGTCCCTGTATTTTGAAGGCCCATTTATACTGACATCCAATTCGAAATTAAGAAATTAGGTCAGCGATAACGCTGTACTGACTTGCTCTCTTGCTAAATACTAGTATACTTAATAGTCTTGAGTGTCAAAATGTCGTTGCTTAAATATTTGCGATAAAATATATTTTAGTAACATATTTAATTGGTTGCTTAGTGAGGCAAGAAGGATAACATTTTAGTATAAAATAGGGAATATTTAATCTAATTATTCATTCTTAGTTTGCGAACAGACTTAGGACTAGCAAAAATGGTCTTCAAAGTTACCGTCATCTGCGCTTTTGCCTTCTTGGTACAGGTATGTATAATTTTCAAAATAAATCTAATACACGTTGTAAGTATTTAGTAATTTTAAATTTCTAGATTCAAACGAAAGAAGCTTTCTTTGTAAATGTATAACTTCTAGCCGTTTGAGATTATAAAAATATGATGACAAAAATTTGTTTACGTAATTAAGATCTGACGTACCTTCTTGGCTAAGACAACATAATCAAAATGCTTTTCTGAATAGCCAGGGCAACTAAGCTTTTATCAAGGTCACTTAGGAAAAGAAGTGGAAAAAAGTAAAAAAAAATAGTTACCCAAAAGTCTAATTCGCTTACATTATTATCAGAATGAGGTGTAGGTATAATTCTAAATGTACATAATTGTTCATGTTGGTTTTAGAGTATCGCCGGACAGAACTACGGGTGCAGCTGCCAATCGATCAGCATTCCCAGCAGCGGCGGCGCCCTGAACATACAGGCTATCGGGCCCATCGTGCCGTCCGGCATCGCCGTGGCCACGGAGCTCGGCCTGTCCGGCGACCTGGACCTGTCCGGCGCGCTGCCGTACCTGAGCGCGGTGGCGTTCGAGGGCCAGTTCGACACCAGCGGTACGGCGCCGGTGTCGTACGGGTGCGGGGACAGCGTCGCCATCACCCAGCAGATCGGTGGCTCCAGCGGATGCGGATGCAGCAGACTCTATTAAAAAGTCTAAAACCCCAATTTTACAGGATATACTTACTATTTTAAACATTGACATTATAATAAAGTTTATATTGTTTGGAAATCATTTTGTTAATTAATATACCTTGTATACCTTGTATTAATATACCGAGTATTTAGCATTAGCACAAATGTAATGACGCTTTGCTCTGCATTTTTCAAAATCCACTTTACCTAGGTATGCGATATTTTGTTTATGAATACGATTAGGTACAAATAATATGTTTGAATGTGCATAAAAGGCATTGGCTACATAAATTATAAAGATGAGTATATTCCAGAAAAATTTGGAGTTAAATTAATTACTTATTCAGAAAAAACGACGATGAAAAAACTCAAGGTTTTCGAAGGAACTGTTAATGCGCCAAAGAAAATTTTCAAAACTTGAAAAGTTTCCATGAAACGTCATCAACGCATTTTTTTCTTCTCGTTTATAGGCAAACCTTATTACATTTGGTTTTGATTACTGTGACTCTTGAAATAGACGACAATTATGACGTAAATGTTAAATGAAACAGCCGCCAACAGTTAAGAACATGGAGTAATAGATATTATATTACTAATAATCGTTAACTGAACGAGAATGTTCTCATGAAAGTTTCTAGAAATTTTAAAATTTTGAGAATGTTGACTGTCACCGCTCACCGAGTTGCATGACGAGTTGTTTGAATCGTAGCACCAACATTAAAATTGAATCCATTACGCAAATTGCATAATTATTTTTTTACTTTAGGTTTAAATTGTACTTTTTTAATAATTACGAGACACTTTATATCGTCCAGATAATATTTAAATTATGGATTTCACACTACACTGGGTAAGTATTCAATTATATTATTAAAATTAATGCTTTTAAACTGTGTTTTCATGCTCTACTCACTACTGATTTGCAATTTATTGCGTTTCTGGTATGGCGAACTTAAATGTGATCGCGCGCCGTTACACCGTCGGGACCTATGTATTACGACAGTATGCATATACAGACGTATTAGTCCCCATGGGAAATAATGTGTAGGTATAACATTAAATTTGTTACTATTTGTGTAAGAGTGTGCCTCTATCATAAATATCCTTGGTTTGACGCCGGGATGATGTGACACCCCGGGGAAAAGACATCCCGGGGGATTTTTTCTAGAAATAGTAACACAAATTCTATTTCTATGTAAGTATTTTCTTTGTCCAAAATGCGTTAAAGTGACGTTCGGATCAAACTGCACCAGCACTACCTACTTATATAGCGATATGTAATACTCGTATTACAGACATTTAGGAACGAATGGACCAAATACAAAAGCCTGACCAGTAATATATGATCACGCGCGATTTCACTGGAACTATTTTTTTCATACTATACTGATGTACACCCTTCACATGAGAATAACAGCGCCCTCTTGATAATGATCAATTGATCATATGTAATACTGGTCAGGTTTTAATTTGATTGGACTAGAAGTTAAAATCATAACCCTCCCTTTGCGTTGCCGTAGTCGGGTAAAAAGAAGTAGAGTTACACCAAGAAAAGTCTGCAGCGATTTTGATAGCCCACGCAGTGCAAGTGTCAATTACACGTCATAATTTTATTATTATTTATCGTATGGCATTCTTTACATGTCACTGCAGTATAAAAATTAAAATTTAAAACTAGAATTTTTAAAATAATCCACGGCTTTCCCAGTCAGGATCTTGAGCTCTTCAATGTTGCCACCGAATTTATTGAAGTTTGACGTTTAAAATGACACTTGCACTGCGTGGGCTATTAAAATCGCTGCATACTTTTTTCGGTCTGACTCTAAACATGGGTGGGTAATGAGGCTCTGCATTTATCCCTCAAGGTGACGTTTGGATGTCAACTGGAAATACACTTCTGATGCGGTGTTTGTCATTTATATGACTTTAATTGTTTTCGGTGTACCGGCTAGGTATAAAGGAAAAAATAATGATTAGCATTAAAACCAAAGACCTGTTCAATGAATATTCATATTTATTATCTCAACCTGAATCACACTTACACACGCACTGTCCGTTAATAGTGACACTACCACAAGTCGGTGAACATCCGCTGAATCCCACGGAACCGCGCACGGGCACGGCGCCCTCCACACAGGTAGTGCCGCACGCGTCGATCTCGCCGGACACGCCCGTCTGTCCGGTGCCGGTGCCGTCGTACGATCCGGACCCACTGTTCAAGCCGATACTAGGCTTACTCAGGCTGGCTCTTGGCTTATTGGCAGTCAGTAATGTGCTGGAACTCAGAGTCAAGCCAGTATTTTGGCTGATACTCGTACTTGCTCTAGGCGCGCTTAAGCTTTGTGTGATAGGTACGCTCTGGCTGAGCCTGGCATTTTGGCAGCCACAAGGTGCACTGGGTGAAGTCTTGCTGATGGTGGAACTCTGGCTGATAATAGGCGTGGTGGGTGCAGACTGTCAAAAGAAAATAGAAATATAAACGAATAGTTTTGATTTATGCATAAGCATTCATAATAGGATATTTTCCTACTGGTCAAATCAGTTACTTTTTTAGAACTGTCAAAACGATTTGCTAATATGAAATTTATATGAAACATTACATCGCGACATCACGGTTAACTCGCCTACTTTTTATATTTCTATCCGATTTATTAAATAGAACTTGTCTTTAAAAATAACCTCTATCTATATTTTTCTAATAATTATCTGGTCCTTTATTTCATGCATGGTGTAAAATAAATTATTTTAAATACAGTATAATACCCTATTTTAAGGTGAGAGAAGCTGAGAATAATCATTATCCTTGGCGGTCCACAGGGCCGTCTTAAACTATGCTGGATCCCCTGGGCACAAAAGAATTTGGGGCCCTTTTGGAAAGTAAAGAAAGCTAATTATTTAAAGTAAAAGTTAAGAAAGTTAATTAAACGTTTTTCTGCTATGCACTTCTATTTATTATGGGTAATCAAATATCGGGGCCCCCTGGGGATGGGGGCCCTGGGCACGGGCCCGTGTGCCCTTATGGTAAAGACGGTATTGACAGTTCCTTTCCATTGAGGCAGAGATGAAGGAGAGGTAGTGTAAATAGAAGGTGTTATACCTGCTGTACCGCTGCGACTGCGCCTATGCCGCTGCCTGACGGGATATACGTGGACGCAGAAGGTAATAATGTCTGCTCAAACTGGCAGTCTGTCTGTCGACAAATTTCACAATTTAGAATTATAATTAGAACATAATAAAGGATCGTTAAAATACGCTGCGTCAAAATATCAAGAAGTGATTACGTAGCGTTCTCAAGACGATCACACCGGTGGTTAAAAACGTGACGCATGAGTCACGTCATGTCAGCGTAGGTTACGAAGCGTCAGCGTAATTTGAGCGGCGTTGTTGCCATTATACAAGAATTATAGCTTTTGAGATATTTCTTATGTATATGAGGCATGAGAGATAATGAGCATTAAACGAGATTTACCTACAGGCTACAGGTTTTAAGATATTTCTTACGGGTTATCAGCCACAATGCTAGGCCAAAACGATCAAACACGAACGGACGGACAAAAAATCTAGTACTTGTAAAACAAAACTTTACAACTTTTAAAAAGACAAAATTAGAATCTAAAGGTTTAGGTCAGATGGGGTAAGACAAAGAAAGACTCAAGAGTAACACGTAGGGAATCCTCATACTATTTCTCTTGCCCCGAATAAAACAAACTATGTTTATCTTACTCCATGACTTACATATATATAAACTGCCTATGCTCTAGAACCAATTCAACTGAATGAGTAATATAAGTAATGATAAATTGATAACCTCCTAAGTCCCTCCGTACAATTTTTGTACATATTCCAAAATCTATTTTGAACTTGTATTGTGTAAATAAGGGTTCCAATTTCAAAAACAAAACAAATGTTTCTGGGTCTCAGAAGGATAACATAACACAATTAATAAATCTCTGTATGTTTCAAATTGACAATAGATATTACTAAAGAGCTCACCGCAACCGCACTGTCCGGTGATAGACACGGAGCCGGACGCGGGCGCGCAGCCACCGAAGTCAACGGAGCCGAGCACGGGCACGGAGCCGACGACGACGGTCTGGCCACTCGCGTCTATGTTGCCGGACACGCCCACCTGTCCGGTGCCGGTGCCGCCGTACGTGTTGCATCCGCACGATTGACTCAAGGCAGTCTGTAGAAAAATGTTATGACGTCTAGCCAATATTTATACCAATATTTGACAGAAAACACCAATTGAAACAATGTACCTATGGAAATAGGTCACGTGCGTTTTCGTACTTAGCTTCTGTCATCCCGATATTCCCGATACGATTATTCTATTCGTTTGGCGTTTGTCGATGTAAAGTGTCGTTCTATGGAACTTGCTAACTATGTAAAGCAAACCGCCATATTGAAATTGTCTCTGAATGATGAATTGACTAATGACTTTTGTTTACATAGTTAACAAGTTCCATAGAATGACACTTGTACGATTAGCTATAATTTTTTAAACCTGTTTTTTATTAACAGTATATATAGCTGAGCTGAAGCTAAAACCATATCACAACATCATTTAAGTGTTATAATATGATAGAGTCTGGCTACTGAAATTTTACACAAATGTTTGGCGGGAAATTCAAAAAATCTTGGGCTGGTCACACTTTGTGTAGTAGGAATTATAGTTTTGATACTAGACAATATTATTGATTTTCTGTGCACAAGTAAGGTACCTAAGCAAATAAGTTAAATAAACGTTTACGTGCACTCAAAGTCAGCTCACATAATTTGTACCACTATTTAAAGTACAGTCAACGACAAACACATATGTTTACGTTCCAATATTTAGATTTTATGGATATTTTTTAGAACTTTTAGTTTATCCGTTTCTTTATACACTTATACTGTTTATGAGATTCAGGCATTAATAAATTCACGTACTTAATCAAAGTAATAGACAAATGTTAGAACTAGTACTTAAAGTATCAAAATATTTATAGAGCACCAACCTTCTAATTTGTTTACATTTGGTTAGGACTTGTAAACATTGCAGTTTTTCGTTATACAAAGCTACACGTCGACATCGCACATTGTCGTAATTATTTACGAGCTTAAATAATAGTTTGCAAACCTCACTCAGTATAGAAATTATTAATATTATTTAAAATAAACCCCTTATAAACCGCAAACAATTTGAATGAATGACATAAATTGACAACTGACTTTTAGCTTTTTTTTTAAATCATAGACAATTGGTGATACAACAACGAAATATCTGTCAACAATTTTTGGCTAGCCAGACTCTAGTAGTGATGGTCTAGGTACTTTAATTTGCATATATATGAACATACAGTCAGCAGCAGAAGTTGCTAAGCGGGCGAGGTGTTCAAAATTACCTTGAGACGCTCTTATTTTCTTAACAATAAAGTCGCGTCAAGATCATTTTGAACACCTGGCCCGCTTAGCAACTTCTGCTGCTGACTGTACCTACCACAATAACAATTTTAAAATACGAATCATATTTCGAATTTCGGAGCATATTTTGGAGCAATGTACTCACCTGAATCAGGCAAGCCTGAAAGCACAAAATTAAGATCGCGAACTGAAACATTATAATATTTGTACTATATTATCTTAATAGGATTACACTACCGAAAAATATTAAGAATGATTAGAGTAAATTTTGGAAACTCTTTTATACTAACACAGTTATGAAAATAGGTCTCCGATATCACACAAATATGCTTTGAAGTAATTACTTAAATGGTGGTTAATGTCAACATGGTGTTACTTCATTGAATGGTTGCGTTAAAAAACCACTATACAGTATATATTGGTTTTATTCTTAAATGATGCAACAGTCGAAAGTGGAGTAATAACCTCTAGCCGCCCAGAGACCTATAAAAGTCTCCTGTTCCATTCTAATTTGAACTTTGTATTGACAAAATAAAATTTCATTTTGCTTGGCAAGGTTGACGTATGAGGATAAAATACGACGGTCCTGGCTCTGTACACAACATGCCAATCGCTAACGCTACGTAGCGAACGAAACGCAACGGTCACTGTCACACTCGTATCATATAGAAGAGAGAGAGAGAGAGAGAGAGAGATAGAGAGACACGAAGCTATTCGATGGCGATCGACACATTAGCTAGGCCGCCTGGCTCTATATACACTAGAGTCATATATCAAATCCGCTGCAGACTTTTCTTGGTCTGACTCTACCATCAAGTGGGTTAACTGCGGACGGGAACAACATAAAAAAAATATTCCCCAATTAAGTATATATTATGCACATGGGCCTCACTTTAGCATTAGAAATAGACTACGCGATCTTGACGTGTCTTTTAATTGAAAAACGCTTTTTAATAAGTAAACGCTTTTTAGTAACTATTACTTACAAAAGCAAAATAATGTAAATAATCGTATATGATTCATAATTGTTACATATTTGCCGTGACATTTTTCAAAAATGTTTTTCAATAAAAAGACATGTCAAGATTGTTTACCTTTTTTAACTATAGTGATACTGTATACACGTGTTCATATAATACTTAAATATTATTAGCCATAACCTACATTAATACAGGTTTTTTGCTGCTACCCAGAAAAATATCAGGTTTTGCAATACCTAGTAATAGGTATTGCAAATTGCAATAGTTTAGTAAAATAAGATATCATTAATTTCCAATCGTAAGAGTTGTAACTTCAGTCAAATAGGTAAGATTCCATACCCATTTTACATAGATTTTAGGTACAGGTTTTAAAATGATTTATTAAAAAAGAAGATGTAAAGCTGTTTATATAAATTTATTTACGCATATGTGATGCATCAGTTAATATGATATGTCAGTTCTTTCGAATTCACCAAAAAATCATTCCGATACCGCTGTTAAAAATTTGCTGTTGAAACAAACTTGCATTGCAATCTAACGTCCAAACTTCAATTACTGGACACTCGTTAAGCTTTGCATCCGCATCCGCACTGTCCGGAGATGGCCACGGAGCCGGACGCGGCGACCTTGCCACCGAAGTCAACTGCGCCGAGCACGGGCACGGAGCCGACGACGGCGGTCTGGCCGCTCGCGCCGATGTCGCCGGACACGCCGACCTTCCCGGTGCCTGAGCCGCCGTACGACGCGGACGAATAGCCAGACCCGCTGGATACAATCTTGCTAACCCCGGATTGGCCGTAGGAAATCTGGCTGCCGCATTGCTGGCTAAGCACAGTCTGTTGGAATAAATAATTTCGTTATGAATCTTATAAAATGCAATCGTTACATCTAATATCGTCTGTATCTGTACACATTCGTCAAGAGACCACAGAGAAAGTCGAGAACAAATTCAATCCCATCCTCTGTCACTCCCTTCTCAACTCGTCTCATCGCCTTGTTCCTTGGGTAGGTTAATCGCAAACTATATGGATGTGTACAGCCGGCATAAAAACGTTGTCTAAACATTTCTTTCAATTTGTTTTCTTATTTTACTGCCAGCGCGATATAGGAAGTGCCAGCGCCATCTGTTAGAATATTGTGGCACCACGTTGACAGTGACACAGGAGGTGCCAACTGAAGTAAATTAGGGCAAGAAGCGTTATTCCTTACCTGGATCAGAAACGCCTGCGCACACAGAGCGAGAACAACAAGGCGACTCATCTTGGACTACAGCTATCGACAAAAGAAATGTCTATGATGAAATATAATTTAACCTCCGCTTTTATAGTAAAAGTTGTGTTGAAAATGTGGAAATGGGTCACGATAATACGAAAATTCTTTCATCACTCCTTTCATAACCACTTTTTACAAAAATAATCGAGTTAATGTCGATCACGTTCGAGTATAGCATTTCCTAATGAGAATTTTTAGCAATATTTTCGAGCCTATCAGTGTCTATGCAAGAACCAGAAATCCTATGTTATAAATTCTAGGTGCTAGCAAATATGATTTTCACTTTGCCTACTTCGTGAAAGTCAAAGTCGCACTTATCTATTTATATAGCTCAGGTGGGTATCTAGATTTTTGTATTTATCATTTGCTTTTTAATAAATATATAAAATTGGGTTAAAAATATATCATTTTAATGATTTTGTTTTAGTTTTATATCCAGCTTTACGATTTTATAAAAGTTATTATTAACTCGATTGTAGATCACTTAGACAACACTATCCTTTCAGCTCAGTCTCTAGAAATATTCCACTTGTATTATTCACGTAGAGGTACTTATAAATAGGTACCTATGACTTTTTCAACACATTTTATGGATTTTCCTGTTATTTAGTAAATACATTCATCTTTGCCATGATGAGAAACGTCATCAAAAATTACTACCTACCACTTGTACAAAAAATATCATATTTAATCATAATATTTGTAACCGGGTCTATCGCGAATTTATTTTGGTACCTTTATTTCCGACATTTCGATAGATTTCACTGGTCGTGGTCGCGGCTAATTAAAGTCCCAGCAAAATGTGCAAACAGAGATTTGTGTAAGTACCCGACGAAATGTCTAAGAAAAGTTTGGGATAGACACCACAATTGCGAACCACCACATAAATATATGTAACTATTAACACTTTTGAATTATTCACGGTTAGTTTCACTAGACTTACCTATATCGATCGGGATAACGCTACGTCTTACGTAAGCGAACAACGCGCGAACGCGGCGCGGCGCCTGACATTCGCGTGCAAATCGCGCCGCACCGCGTTCGCAACGAGATCGCTTACGTAGGACACTTCTATGGGCATCAAAGGATTGATTTCGCCGCGCCGCGCCGCGCCGCGTTCGCGCGTTGTTCGCCTACGTAAGACGTAGCGTAAGAACCGTGATTACCTCTTGTATTGTTTTCGAGCTCCCGATATTTCGACACAGTTAGTGCAGCCGACGCGCGACGTCAAATATCGAGAGCTCGAAAACAACACAAAAGGTAATCACGGTTCATAACCCGGTCGGTTTACTTACTTACTTACTTGCTTGGTTGGCGCGGTGACCCAAAATGAGTCTTGGCCTCCAACACAAGAGCACGCCAGTTTGAGCGGTCAAGAGCGGTATCCCGCCAGCTTTCGCCGACGCCGAGCTCACGGAGATCTGCCTTAACTCTATCTGCCCAACGGTATTTAGGACGACCAACCGGACGGTGCCCAATTGGTCGACTCAAGTAGGCCCTTTTGGCTGCCAGTCTATGTTAATTATTGTCAATAGTCCGAAAAGCAACACTAACAACTCACAACATCCGCGCTCACATCCGAACATCCCTTGGCTTTAACTTCGGAAAGAAGGTAAAAAATCATGTTCGCGAAATTACGAAAGAGAGGTGATCATTGATGAATAATTTTCCAAAATAGGTAATAGTAGGGTAATTCGTCTATTACTGGCCACTGTTTAGTAATTGGACACCCTAAACTAAAAATGAATTCTTTTCACCTATAAACAGAATTAATTTTTGTATAAGGTGGATAGTTATTGAAGGGTGGCCAGAATTATATCAGAATTTATTTTAGTATATACTAAAATAAATTCTGATATAGGTAATTAAAATTCATTTTTAGTTTAGGGTGGCCAGTTATTTAGGCGCACACGCAGCAGTGCACGTGTTGTTTACATAAACGTCATAATTTCATAGAAGTTTGACGTTTCAAATAATATCAGCATTGCGTGTGCTGTCAAAATCTCTGCAGTCTTAACTTGGTCTAAATCTACCTATGTTACTATGCTGCACAACTCGCTGTCTCCCGGGCGCTCATTCTCACAGCCTAAAGAATGACTCACGCTAGACCGGGCCGTGCCCGGGCCGAGGCTTCCGACACTTTGTTTTCTATGATGGGTGATCGATGATCTTACGACATTATGATGCGTAGACTGACTTTGACTTTGTAATGCTTTCTATAAAAACAAAGTATGAAATCCTTTGGCCCGGACCCGGACCGTTCTAACGCGAATAAATTTTTTAATACAATCCAACACAAGAGCCAAATTTCTGGTTGCGACTTTCATCAGCACAAAGGCCTACTGGGAGTTTGGGGTGGCCTAAAAATACTTTGACAAAAAAATTAAGAATAGGTACCTACCTACCTATTTATTATTATTTTTTTTATAAATCATCTTTCAAATCATTCCCCTTTGGATTTGATACAAAAATTAATAAAAGTGACATTATCGGTCAAAAGATAATTACCTACACTGTCGTGTCGGTTGTAGATAAGAGCGATTTCGAATTGCATCCTTATCGCAGTAATGCTTCATTAGTGACCCACAGTAAGTTACCTTAAGGGGCCCACTGAATAACAGTACGCCGGACATCAGTCTGTCAGTTGTTCGGAACTGTCACCTTTTGCGATTAACTGACAGCCTGATATCGTCCGGCGAACTGGTCTGTGGGCCCCTTTGTGAAAACGGCACAAAAATTTAAGCTTCACCAGTGGGGTCACACTGTTCCTCGGGTATTCTCGGCTCCGTTCGGCTCTGCCGGCCTAGCCAAGGTGACAATCGCTATCGCTTCGATAACGAAACGCTTTGTGTCTCTCTATCACTCTTTCATATTAGTGCGACAGTGACAGTTGCGTTTCGATCGTTACGAAGCGTAAGCGATTAGCATGTTGGCTACGCGGCCAGGATTGCTACGAGCTCGGAGGCTACGAGCAATTATTAACGCGCGCCTGTGGCCGCGTCATTTTCAATAAAAGATACTTAAAAACCTTTGCCAAATAAATCTTTATTAAAAAACTATTTAAATTCAGCGGTATCTGCATCCACACTGGGCAAGGTTAGCCAGAGTCAAGCCATTCTTCGAGGCCGCATTGCTACCGCTTGGGTTTCCATTCTCCTGGACGATCACGATGTTGCCGTCTCCACATCCGTAAGCAACAGTTCCGCTGCCAGAGGTTCCCAGGGTGCCTTCTAAAGCGACAGCGCTCAGGAAAGGCATGGAGCCAGTCACGTCCAGGGAACCTTCCATGGACAGTTCGGAGAGGAGAGACAGTCCGTTGCTGGAGAGAGGTCCGGAGCAGGTGACGGTCACGGGCCCGCCGGTGGAGTAGGTGGCGGTTTTGGAGAAACCGTCATATTCTCCACAGGAGCATCCACATCTTTGGGCGGACATGGACTAGAATGGAGAAAGATTGTTAGTTAGAGCAACATTTAGTATGAGCTCCGAAAGGAATGCTAGAAAGCGAAATGAACTCCCGCAGGTCGGCCAATGCAATGCAACATCCTACCGCCCCCTGGACTGTAGGGTTTTGTGTATTTTCAACACGGAATTTTCACAATATTTTTATGCTATTCGACTATATTGTCAATACTGTAATAAGGCAATTCGAATGGTTATGGCCTCAAGAGACTATATTTATGAAAATCAAATTGCATTTAAAAAATCAAAACGTTTACAAAAATGTTTTCAATGGTATTGCGGATTAGGTAATTATACATATTTTGATAAGAAAATTGTTACAAAGTAATATTTTAATAATTACCTGCAATAAAGCAGCTTGAAGGCACAGAACGAGACCGATTTTTCCGAGCATTTTAAATTAATTTCAGCTACAACTAAAAGCTGACTAATATTTAAATATTTACACCCATTTATATGTAGTTTGAGTTGCTCAAATATTATCGCAATATAATTACAAATGCGACTGAGGCAAGCGAACGCGATAATATTTTCCAAACGGTATTTGTTTCGTCATGTTATAAAGTGTTCAAAATAAATAGGTATAATACAATTATAGACATTATTTATTTGCTAATGGTTGACTGAATAACATGGGTATGATGAGTAGGTACTTAATACATATTTAATTTGGCAAGTACGCTTAACTAAGTGGTTTTAACTTAACTATTGTTTACACAACTATGGTCGGAATTTTCGTGCCTAGAAAATATGCTTTATATTTTTGAGATCATTTTAGAGCAGAGAGTAAAGAGAGTGTAATTTAGAAAGAGAATAAAAGAGAAAGATTTAATTTCCAGATTACGTAACAATTAGTTTTATAACAGTTTTAGAATCAGTATTTCGACATAAAGTCAAATTGCAAAATATTTTATATAAAATATAAAAATTAAGTACATTTACTAGCTGGGTAGGTACATCATGTACATGCATAAAATTGTACAGTCAGCAGCAGAAGTTGCTAAGCGGGCGAGGTGTTCAAAATTACCTTGACACGCTCTTATTCTCTTAACAAAGTCGCATCAAGATTATTTTGAACACCATGCCCGCTTAGAAATTTCTGCTGCTGACTGTATGTCGCATTGTTTATATGACGATAAGCATAAGTTCAGGTAACCGTTTCAGCAGAATGTTAATAGGTATAAATGTAAGCAGAAATACTTAATTATGCTTAATTTGTTTACTTAGTGAACTATAGCAGGGTAAAATAACCAATCCGGAGGAATTTTTTGTACCTGCATGACATGACCCACTGGTAATTGCTGAATTCAAATTTTTATACAAAAATTTGTCAGGCATCAAAGTAACATATTAATATACTCTTCCTCGCGCTATCCTGGCATTTTCCCACGGCTCATGGGAGCCTGGGTCCGCTTGACAACTAATCCCAAGAACTGACGTAGGTACCTACTAGTTTTTATGAAAGCGACGGCCATCTGACCTTCCAACCCATAGGGGAAACCAGGCCTTATTGGGATTAGTTTGGTTTCCTCACGATGTTTTCCTTCACCGAAAAGCGACTGGTAAATATCAAATGATTTCGTACATACGTTCCGAAAAACTCATTGGTACGAGCCGGGGTTTGAACCCGCGACCTCCGGATTGCAAGTCGCACGCTCTTACCGATAGGTCACCAGCTCTTCTACAACACAAACAAACACAATACAAACTACTTCTACAAAGTAACATATTAACACCTAAAAATAAAAATAAAAATTTTTTTTAACAAAATTATTTTACCGAAAAAACTTTTTCGCCTAAATTAACCTTAACAGAACTAGCTTAAATATTTGTACCTAATTATGACGTTGACAATATAATCAAGGTTAAAACTGATAATGTTATGTATTTCATTATGTCAAGTTCATTACAACTCTACTTATCTCTCGTACGTGTCTAACGTGGGTTTGCATTTCACTCACATCGAAAAAGACTGACTTACTAAAGTAAGACTGATTAAAGTAAATGCTAGCAATGCGTACTGATTATACCTACTATGTATAAGCCAGATAGTCTTTTGCAAATACCTACACTGGGGGCCCGATCCGGATTATGAAATAGACATCTATTAGACATCTTTTAGACATCACCAAGATATGATAACGATATGTTTAAGATCTAACCTGTCAAATTTGACATTTGCGCGATTCTGGAGATACTGTTGAACGATTTCCACAAGATATGACTTAGAGATCTAATTCATATCTAATAGATATCTTACTCTATCTAACTTAAAAGTGACATTGGTTCCCCGAATTGCACTGCAAAAGAGAACTAGTTGATATCTAAACTATAACGTATCTAGTACGTGTCGTCTCTTGTGAATATCTTGAAGTTCGAATACGGCAGTGGATTTCTGCACTAATATTGATATTTTTCACGTGTTAATCAAAACTAGCTAGTCTAATAACGTCAAAACGGACGTTTTGTTTGACACTGACATATCTGATGCATATCGCATCGAGACGTAATATTTGACGTATCTTAAAGCTCGAATTGGGCTGCAGGGCTATAACCGCGAAAATAGAAGTTCGCAAATTGCGGGCATTTTTCTCTGTCACTCTAATTACGCCTTCACTGGAGTAAAAGAGAAAGATCCCCGCACGAATTTCGGTTTTCGCGGTAACCCCTCAGGTATATTCGCAACGGTAGGCTCCAACCAAAATCTTAAGAGGTCAAAGTTGTCCCGATAGAAAAAAATCAAGAAGACAAATTTTAATTTGTTTTCAGTTACATTGGCCACCGACCAAAATCTGGCCACCACAAACTAAAAATGAATTCTAGGTATTCACCTACAAATGGAACTTAATTTAATATAAGGTTTCAATAACTGAACTACCTTATACTAAAATTTTCTGTTTATAGGTGAATTAATTCATTTTTAGTTTAAGGTGGCCAACTTACCAGTTACTGGCGAACTGGTTGCCAGTTACTGGCGAATTGCCTGACTCGTTACCTTACATATCATAGCAGTATAATTATTTTTTTCAGTGTTTCGTCTTCTTCTTTATGATATCCTCCAAGGTCTGACATACTTATTACCGCTATCGATAAAGTATAAAGCCTGCCGCGTCTGTCTGTCTGTATGGCCGCAATCGCAATAAACTCAAAAACTACATAACGGATTTTCATGCGGTTTTGCGGGTTCAACTATCAAAAGAATTATTCTTGAGGAAGGTTTAGGTGTAACATTTGCTAAGGTTCTATCAGTGCGAAGCAGGGGTGGGTTCGCTGGTGCAATAATAAAATTTAATTTATTTTTAATGTAGGCTTTGATGAAGCAAAGTAATCTTTGTTTTATAGTAACAATAACATTTTATTTTATACTGTTAATGACTGGCGTAAACTGATACTTGCTGGCGCGTGCTTAATGGATAATACTATGTTTTATTATGCGTTTATTTTTGACACGATCACGTTCTGTAGGTGACCTTCTGATGGCAACTGAATTGAAACTGATTAAATGGCATTTTCACTTACTTTATGGCACCTTACTTATCGTCAATTGGATGGCGATACTTTTTGGAATTTTACTAATTTAACACATATGAAATATAAGGATCAAAGTCAGTCATTCATCATTTGTGTCGAAAGATGGCAGTAAATGTGTTGAAGACTACATAATTTATTTTGACAATATTCTTCTAGTCTAAATTATTTTTGGTATAGGCGCTAATGAACAAATACATTACAATCCTTGCAGACGGGAGAGAAAACAACATCAGTGGCTATAATTTCATTTTTTATTTCAATATAAGCAGTAGAGACGTTTTTAGCGTCTGCCGCATCCGCAGCCGCTGGAGCCGCCGATCTGCTGCGTGATGGCGACGCTGTCCCCGCAGCCGTACGACACTGGAGCCGTACCGCTGGTGTCGAACTGACCCTCGAACGCCACCGCGCTCAGGTACGGCAGCGCGCCGGACAGGTCCAGGTCGCCGGACAGGCCCAGCTCCGTGGCCACGGCGATGCCGGACGGCACGATGGGCCCGATAGCCTGTATGTTCAGGGCGCCGCCGCTGCTGGGAATGCTGATCGATTGGCAGCTGCACCCGCAGTTCTGTCCGGCGATACTCTAAAACCAACATGAGCAATTATGTACAACATTTGGAATTATACCTACACCTCATTCTGATCATAATGTAAGCGAATTAGACTTTTGGGAAAACTAGTTTTTTTACTTTTTTACACTTACTTTCCTGAGTGACCTTGACAAAAGCTTAGTTGCCCTGACTATTCGGAAAAGAATTTTGATTATATCGTCTTAGCCAAGAAGGTACGTCCGATCTTAATTACGTAAACAAATTTTTGCCATCATATTTTTATAATCTTAAACGGCTAGAAGTTATATCTTTACAAAGAAAGCTCTTTCGTTAGAATCCAGAAATATAAAATTACTAAATTTAAATCAAAACTGGATTAGATTTATTTTGAAACTTATACATACCTGTACCAAGAAGGCAAAAGCGCAGATAACGGTAACTTTGAAAACCATTTTTGCTACTCCTAAGTCTGTTCGCAAACTAAGAATGAATAATTGGTTTAAATATTCCCTATTTTATACTAAAATGTTATCCTTCTTGCCTCACTAAGCAAACAATTAAATATGTTACTAAATTATATTTTATCGCAAATATTTATGCAACGTTATTTTGACACTCAAGACTATTAAGTATACTAGTATTTAGTAAGAGAGCAAGTCAGTACAGCGTTATCGCTGACCTAATTTCTTCATTTTGAATTCAGTGTCAGTATATATGGGCCTTCAAAATACAGGGACATCATTCTAAGTTCTTTGTTAAAGAATATTAGTATTCTTTATAAAATGTCTCGCTTCGTAGTCCTCGCTATCTTCATCCAGGCCTGCCTGCTCCAGGTAAACACATATATTAATTTAAATTATTTAAATTACCTTATATTTAAACCTTAAGAATTATTAATACAAATTTCGTTCGCATTATATTTTATTCTGATTATCATTGTTTTAAATATCCCTAGGTAAGGTTTCTTTGTGGTTGTTAAATATACTAGTAAATAAATCAATAAAAAATAAAATAGGTACTAGTACTTCTCGCGGTTCGTCAAAAAGGTAGATCAATTTAATTAGTTGCACTTAGGTACTTAGTCGGCAATACTCGTAGATCGGAAACCGACTGCTAGGTCTTTGGAACTGTATCTGTGGTAAGCCGTAATCTTTCATTTGATACCAAACTCGATCATACTTTCTTGCAAACAGGATGACCAGAAAAGTAAGACCCTTCACAAATAGCTTGGCCTCCTAGGCTCTTGTAGCCCCTTAATCGAGCCTACTCATAATATTATGAATAAAATATTAAACCCTCAAATATACGTGAACCCAATTTCATTTCAATTAGAACAAATTCACTAAAGTTATTGCGTAACAAACTATCATCTGATAGCTCAGCTAAATACATCCAAATGCCAGGACATACCCCTAGCCAGACGTGTACCAAGTTTTTTTTTCTCTTTATTAAATTTTTAGAGCTTGTCACCGAGGTGAACATGTCGCTCCATAAAAAGCCACAAATTAATATATTCTTACAACTAACTTATTCTACATACTAAAGCCTTTCGTACA
The DNA here is from genome assembly GCF_963556715.1 of Cydia fagiglandana. Taxonomy (NCBI): domain Eukaryota; kingdom Metazoa; phylum Arthropoda; class Insecta; order Lepidoptera; family Tortricidae; genus Cydia; species Cydia fagiglandana. Next base: position 5,059,105 of record NC_085956.1, read on the forward strand.
AGCTGGACGTGTACCAAGTTGAATGTTAAGAACTTCGTTTCGTTTCGCTCGCTCGTTGAATAAAATCCGAAACGTAGATTATTTCCGTAGGATCATTGTCATACATATTTTTAATTTTTATATGTTTTAATTTTGTTTTTACATAGATGGTTCTGAGCCAGTCATGCGGTGGTAACCAGTACTCATACTCGTCCGGATTGAGCTCTCAGAGCTGCGGCTCGTACGGCGGCACCGGCGCCGGACAGGTGGGCGTGTCCGGCAACATCGACGCGTGCGGCAACACCTGCGTGACCGGCTCCGTGCCCGTGCTCGGCTCCGTTGACTTCGGTGGATGCGTGCCCGCGTCCGGCTCCGTGTCCATCTCCGGACAATGCGGATGTGGATGCCAATGATTTGCTAATTTCGCTCAATAAATATAAATAAAAGAAAGATTAGTTAAATATGATTTTTATTAAGGTTTCGCCTTAAAGGTATAATTTCGTCGGTCTACGTCGCAAACCTCGTAACTGCAATTTAAGGGAATTAGTAATTGTTACCTTGGACAACAATACTTATAGTCGCAAATATCGTAACTCCCCCGGAGGAGTTACGAGGTTTGCGACTTAGGCCTACTTATTAAGTAACTACCTATACGTTTTAATTTTATTTCAATTCAAACAAAATTACCTTCTTATATTCGTAAATTATTTAAAGTAAAATAATATTGTATAGATTTTATTGGCACCAACTATTTATTATTTAATTTTATTAATACACAGTATAGCTTAACTCGAAACATCAGATCCCTGCCAAACTGTATTTAAAGTTTGCATCTAGGTACTACTTATATATTATGCAATAATCTTTTGGCCTATTTTATTAATCAAATGTATTATTTACTCCGATGGGTACTTATTAGTTAATTCGGAAAATAATGTAGGTAGTCTACATTCAGTTATGAAGGGGGAGGGGACGTTTACTATTTACATCTTAGATTTTGGATATTTTTGCCCTTCCCACCCTTCAAATCATACGTTATATTTTCCGAAATGCGAGAATTAGTAAAAATATCTTTTTAATCATGCATATCTGTGCATCTTACTCAGACTTTGATGGCCTTATCTTGTCGTAATAATTTGTTTAAATCTTTAAAAAAAACTATGAATGTTTGTTTTATTATAATTTTTTTATGGATATACGTATTTAAGCTCTTACAGCTATTATGTATCGTAGGACAGGGGTAGGGTTAAAAGTAGGAAGTTGAAAACATTATTAATTGTACAGTTTATTATTTTAACATAGTAGCCAAACACATCAATTTAGCATCGTTAGATCAATATTTGTCTAACATCATTGCAACCGCACCCGCACTGACCCCGGATGGACACGGATCCCGTCGCCGGTACTGCGCCACTGAACGCCACCGAGCCGAGCACCGGCACGGATCCGGCGACGGCCGTGGTGCCGGACGCACCGATGAGGCCTTCAGCGCTCACGACTCCGGAACCCGCGCCGCCGTACGACGCACCGTAGCCGCTGCTGATGCTAGATGCACCCACGCTGACGCTAGGCGCACTCAAGCTGATGCTAGGCGCACTGTAGCTGACGCTAGGTGCACTGTACTCATATGCACTAACGCTGCTGGGTACACTAACACTGTACTTCTCGATGACTTGCTCTACTCCGAGTCCGCAACCAGAGGGCGCGTAAGAGATCTGATTACCACACGAGAGCCGGCACAAAGCAGTCTGTCAAACAAATTTATATTTAAGCTATATTTTTATTACTTTTTCATAATTCTTGGACCCACTAAAAGTGAAACAATATACTAGAAAGCATCACGTGATCGCCTGTCATGTCATTAGGCATCCTTTATACATAGTTAAGTAAAAAAATGATATTTACCTAGTTATAAGTTTGTAAATTTCTGTACATATTTACATTTCATTTAGTAAAAAAAAAAATTACCTTAAAAAAAAAGAAAAGACAAAAAAAAATATGAATAGTTACCTGGATCAGGCAAACCTGGACACACAACACGAGGAAAGCAAAGCGAGACATGTTTGTGATACTTTTCTTACTCAAAAGAAATGATGACTTAACCAAAATTTCTACTGCTTTTATACTAACTTTATCACACAAAATTTGGAAATTAGGCTAGCGATAATACACCTGTGTATGTTCTTTCTTTGCTAAAGAAAGGTGATAGGAATTGCGTGACAAAATGTATTTTCTCTATCTTCTGTGTTAAAATATTTGACCTACATTTTATATGAGAAATTGATAATGGTTTAATAAAAGCTGGTGGCCGTAGTTAAACAATCATAACTTAAGGAGCTGTCAAAGTAGAAAACACCAAAATGGCATACAAGGCAGCTTTACTCTGCGTGGTCGCGTGTTTAGTTCCGCAGGTAGGTTTTTAACCGACTTCCAAATCCCAAAAGAGGAGGTTATCAATTCGGTTTGTATGTTTATTTTTTTATTTTATTTTTTATGTTTGGTACTTCATTTTGAAAATTCTTTTTTTTTTATTGTATGTATATGCATAAAGATTGGTCCCGTTTTTGTCAAAACCTAGTTCTGATGGTGGGATCTATGAGGAATCGAGGGAACTTCTCAAATCTTAAAGGCATATAGTAATTTTTGTGTTTTTATCAACAAATCAAACATTCAAAAACGTGACATTTGATGACGTGGAACTGCTGATGATGATCATAACGGAACTCTTCAACGACGCATAGTTCACGTTTGGCGATTTGTCCTCTTCGTTATGTTTGTTAACCAAGTTTCGTTTTTAAGCCCTATTTCTGTCAAGCTCGAGTTCTGATAATGGAATCCATGAGGAATCGAGGGAACTCCTCAAATCTTAAAGGCATGCGTATAGAGATTTTTGTATTTACATCAGAAAATCAAGCATGTTCATTAAAAACTGTCGCATTTGATGAAGCGGAACTGCTGATGATGACCAGAACAGAACTCTTCATTGACGCATAGTTCACGTTTGGCGATTTTTCCTCTTCGTTATGTTTGCTAAGCAAGTTAGGTTTTCAAGCCATATTTATACTTAACATAAATCATCAGTATTGCCTAATATGCATGTTTAGGTTTTTAATTATGACTCATGTATATGTCATGTATGTCGCCAAAGATTTATGAGGTTTTATTTTTGACTGATCTAGTAGGTACTTACAGATGTAGTGCATAATTATATTCCATCGTATTTTACGAACGTATGAACGTGTCTTGCTATTTCAGTCAGTCTCGGTACAAAAAGTACTGACGTTGACAGAAGTAGCATGACAACACGCACGCACACACGCACCCAACACGCGTGCGTGCGTGTTGGCAACAGCACGTTTCCAAGATCGATTATCGATTGATCGGTGATCACGGGGTGCTTTCCATAGAAGGAAGCTCCAGCTCGGACCCGACCCAGTCTAGCATATGAGTCATCCTTTAATTTAATTGCATATTTCAGCGAAGAAACCACAAGGACAAATGTTTTAATTTGTCATTTTTGGTTCTTCTGAACAACTCATGTCTGGTAAATGATAATATCTCTTTATTTTCAGTCCCTGGCTGGTTGTTACCTTCCTAAACCTAGCTGCAACTCCGGCAGAGTGATTGTCAACGAAATCGACGAAATAAGTTACAATCCAATTTCTATTCGACCGCAAACCGCTGGTAGAGTGATCGTCAAAGAAGAAATCGATAAAATAAGTTACAATCCGATTGCTCTTCGACCGAGCATTTCGAGCAACAGCTTATCTATCGACGTACCCAGTTATGGAGGCTCCCTGGTTGTTTCCAGCATCGGGCCGATCTCGCCCTCCGGCATCGCTGTCGCCACTGACCTGAGCCTGGCCGGAGACCTGGTGCTCTCCGGTGAGCTGCCGTACTTGAGCGCGGTGGCGTTCGAGGGCAGTTTTGACGCCAGTGGCGCCGTGCCGGTGGCGTACGGCTGTGGAGAAAACGTCGGCATCACGGAACAAATCGGAGGCATTGGCTCTGCTTCCTTGGTTGGAGGGAATCTCGGCTCCGCTTCCTTACTTGGAGGGAATATCGGCTCCGCTTCCTTACTTGGAGGGAATATCGGCTCCGCTTCCTTACTTGGAGGGAATATCGGCTCCGCTTCCTTACTTAGAGGGAATATCGGCGCTAGTTCTTATGGCTCTTCTTACATTGGTTGTGGATGTTAATATTAAAAATTGACCGAGGTGAATATGTGTTGTTGGCGAACATGGTTCCCGAACCATTCATTGAAATTAGAAATCTGTATAAAATACGACTTGTTTCTTTAAACTTTAGTAAATATTATAAACGTCATACTGTGAAAGGTATTATTTCTTTATTTAAAAAATTAAATCAGGGAAAAAATCCTATATTACGCAAAAGTCAGACCGAGAAAAGTTTGCAGCGATTTTAATAGCCCACGCAGTGCAAGTGTCAATTTAAAGTCAAACTGCTATGAAATTATGACGTATCAATAACACTTGCACTACTATCAAAATCAAAATCGCTGCAGACTTTTCTTGGTCTAACTCTACCTTACAGACAATATATGCAATTACAGGCAATATAATAGGTATGCATTTTACAAACTTAAATATAAGCTTGCTGTAGCCATGTCGATAAAGTCATATCGATAAACTATCGTCATATCTTGCAATTTTAATTTTAACTTCAAAGGTTTAACGAAATCTAAATCTAAATGTCATGTTTCCGCGATTCACTCGTCCATGGCCCCGACGGAAGATCAGCGTTGGCCCATCAAGGCTAAAACCATGCTGAGTCGGGACGATTTCGTGGCTATTTACTTGTTCTGTTGTGATGATATGTGTTGTAATGTTAACCAACGTTACCAAGTGGTCAGTACTTGGATGGGTTACCTTTTTTTTTTTGCTTTTTTTTTGTTTTTTTTTTTTGCATTATGGTACGGAACCCTTCGTGCGCGAGTCCGACTCGCAAGTGCGAGTCAAGTGCCCGGTTTTATTTTCTCTTTGTCTGTTACCTATTTTTTATGCCACGAATAGACTATTTCTGTTTCTATTTCTATTTCTATTTCTATTTCTATTTCTATTTCTATTTCTATTTCTATTTCTATTTCTATTTCTATTTCTATTTCTATTTCTATTTCTATTTCTATTTCTATTTCTATTTCTATTTCTATTTCTATTTCTATTTCTATTTCTATTTCTATTTCTATTTCTATTTCTATTTCTATTTCTATTTCTATTTCTATTTCTATTTCTATTTCTATTTCTATTTCTATTTCTATTTCTATTTCTATTTCTATTTCTATTTCTATTTCTATTTCTATTTCTATTTCTATTTCTATTTCTATTTCTATTTCTATTTCTATTTCTATTTCTATTTCGATTTCGATTTCGATTTCGATTTCGATTTCGATTTCGATTTCGATTTCGATTTCGATTTCGATTTCGATTTCGATTTCGATTTCGATTTCGATTTCGATTTCGATTTCTATTTCTATTTCTATTTCTATTTCTATTTCTATTTCGATTTCGATTTCGATTTCGATTTCGATTTCGATTTCGATTTCGATTTCGATTTCGATTTCGATTTCGATTTCGATTTCGATTTCGATTTCGATTTCGATTTCGATTTCGATTTCGATTTCGATTTCGATTTCGATTTCGATTTCGATTTCGATTTCGATTTCGATTTCGATTTCGATTTCGATTTCGATTTCGATTTCGATTTCGATTTAGATTTAGATTTAGATTTAGATTTAGATTTAGATTTAGATTTAGATTTAGATTTCGATTTCGATTTCGATTTCGATTTCGATTTCGATTTCGATTTCGATTTCGATTTCGATTTCGATTTCGATTTCGACAACCGATACGTGTAAGCTTTTAGGATTTACATTGTATCCAACATTGTATTGTATTTAGCTGGAAGCAACATATAAACATGCTGTGTGGTAGACTGAGTGGTGCGATCTTTGCACTGCGCAAGGTGGAACTATTGGTTTCAAGTGATGCGCTAACTTCCACTCGCTTATGGCATATGGCGTGATCTTGTGGGGTAACTCGACCGACGCAGACAGGGTGTTGATCATGCAAAAAAGGGCGCTGAGGACTATACTCGGGCTAAAACAGAGGCAGTCCTGTAAAGTACTGTTTGCGGAACATCAGATTATGACCCACTACTCGCTATACGATAAGTAATTGCTTATGTATTCTTTAACATTAACTATGAAAATTGTATTGAGAGATCAATAAACTAAACAACTATTTCGATTTCGATTTCGATTTCGATTTCGATTTCGATTTCGATTTCGATTTCGATTTCGACTTCGACTTCGACTTCGACTTCGACTTCGACTTCGACTTCGACTTCGATTTCGATTTCGATTTCGATTTCGATTTCGATTTCGATTTCGATTTCGATTTCGATTTCGATTTCGATTTCGAACTCGATTGCGATTTCGATTTCGATTTCGATTTCGATTTCGATTTCGATTTCGATTTCGATTTCGATTTCGATTTCGATTTCGATTTCGATTTCGATTTCTATTTCTATTTCTATTTCTATTTCTATTTCTATTTCTATTTCTATTTCTATTTCTATTTCTATTTCTATTTCTATTTCTATTTCTATTTCTATTTCTATTTCTATTTCTATTTCTATTTCTATTTCTATTTCTATTTCTATTTCTATTTCTATTTCTATTTCTATTTCTATTTCTATTTCTATTTCTATTTCTATTTCTATTTCTATTTCTATTTCGATTGATTTCGATTTCTATTTCGATTTCTATTTCTATTACGTATCGTAGGACAGGGGTAGGGTTAGGGAGTAGGAAGTTGAAAACATTATTAATTGCACAGTTTATTATTTTAACATATACTAGGCAAGACACACCACTTTATCATCGTTAGATCAATATTTGTCTAACATCATTGCAACCGCACCCGCACTGACCCCGGATGGACACGGATCCCGTCGCCGGTACTGCGCCACTGAACACCACCGAGCCGAGCACCGGCACGGATCCGGCGACGGCCGTGGTGCCGGACGCACCGATGAGGCCTTCAGCGCTCACGACTCCGGAACCCGCGCCGCCGTACGACGCACCGTAGCCGCTGCTGATGCTAGATGCACCCACGCTGATGCTAGGCGCACTCAAGCTGATGCTAGGCGAACTCACGCCGATGCTAGGCGCACTGTAGCTGACACTAGGTGCACTGTACTCATATGCACTAACGCTGCAGCTGGGCGCACTAACACTGTAGTTCTCAATGACTTTTTCGACGCCGCCGATGTAACCGGAGGGCGCGTAAGAGATTTGACTGCAACCGCACGGGAGCCCGCAGAGAGCAGTCTGGCAAACAAATGTTAATTATTATTATTTTATTAAATTTTGAGCTCATGCTTCTAATGAATATGCACACTTTTAAAAATATTAAATTTAAAAAAATTAGAGACAGCCCAACTAGCAAATCTACATATGTGCTATAAAAGTTGAGAGCACGTTTTTATCTTCGCTTTTTGGTGCTATAAACGGTGTAAAAACAGTCGAGTAAAAGTCCTGTAAGCGTTTACTCAACGCGAAAAGGCGCACTTATACAGACTAAAAGTGTTATAAAAATCGAGTAAGCGCTGTATAAGAAGCAAATCGATGCTGTAAGAGTTGAGTAAAAGTGGATAAAAGCACTTCTAGTGTTTTAATAGCAACGATAGTGCTTTTACTCGACTATTTGTTCTATAAACATTAGCAATTTACTATTACTCAGTAAAAGTGTTCTATAAAAGCAGCCGCACTGCTTTTTCTCAGCAAAAATGTTTCGTAAAGGTAGCCGGATTGCTTTTACTCGGCATTTTAAATGTGTAAGAGTGTAGTAAATGCTTTTATTCAACTAATATGTGCTAAAAACGATCTCAGGTAAGCGATTATATTTCAATTATTTGATTAAGTTTGAGGCCTAATCGTCTTCACGTGTCTAATAAAACAAAAAGGTACTTAAGTATTTTTTACTGCTGTCATCCATGACATTTATTTTTACCGTGATTGTGTACATAAGTTTTTACTGTCTGTAAGTACACGTAATACAGTAAAACCCAGCGCGAAAAATACTTTATTGATAAAACCAAAGGCACTGGTTCATATATATTCATGGGCCGCCTATTTTCTTAAATTTCAATAAAAAAATATTAATAAAAATAAGTAAAAATTTGCTTACACGATCTAGTTTCTGTTATATCTCATTAATTCGACTATAAGTCGAGTAACTGCGTTTACTGCTACACTTATAGCACATGATGTCGCCATGTTTATGGATTTATAGTCCGATGGCCGACTGCATGAAACCCTACCTGATAAAAAAATTGAAAAATCCTACTCTGTAGGGGTAGGTAGGGGTACTTTTAGCAGCTTCAACTGCTCTTGGTCGGCCGTGGCTTAACTTGGCAAATTTTGCGCAAATGGCAAAAAGTGGTACAAATATTCATCAAAAAAACAAAAGTGGTCAGCTACATCCTGTGTTGGCAGGTTCCTGTGTCCGACCGAATTTGTGGTACCAAGTGAGCTACAATTTACCTCATCGAAAAATAGAATGTCACTTGTATGGTAGGATAGCTGCCATTGACTTTTTTTTTAATGCGGACGGATTGAAAACTCTGTCAGGCTAAGGTGAGGCCGACCAAGACATATGTCAACAAATTTAATGTAGGTATTACAATCAGTTGTTTTGATTCTATTTTTCGATGAGGTAAATTGTAGCTGTCACGTGGTACCACAAATTCGGTCGGACACAAGAACCTGCCAACACAGGATGTAGCTGACCAGTTTTGTTTTGCTGTCCTCAAAGGCAGCTATCCTACCATGCAAGTTTCATTCTATTATACGATGGGGTTTTTTTTTATGAATTTTTGTGCCACTATTTTGCCATTAGCGCAAAATTTTCCAAATTAAGCCGCGGCCGACCAAGAACAGTTGATGCTACTAAAAGTCAGCTACCCCTACAGAGTAGGATTATTCTATTTTTTTTGTCAGGTAGGGTTTCATGCAGTTGGCCACCGGACTATATTGAAACGTTAATATGGCTGACTTGTGCTGTTAATGTAGTTCAAAACTCTTTAAAAGTACTCTAAGCTGAATACATTTTGAATAAAACCTGTAAATACACTTCAGCTCCTATAACAGCGGTTTGAACCCCATTACCCGAATTATGATATAAGCGCGCTGTTACAGCAGCATTGTTGCCAAATGGTTATTTGATTGCTTTTAATAGGCTTTTATAGCAACAGAGAAGAGGGCCCCTGAGGCCCCAGCTGAACATTGTTGGAGAGATCAAGTCAGTAAGACTCCGCTGTCTTGGTCATCTCGAGATGATGCTATTGAATAGAGCAACTAAAAGGGCCTTAGTGGTCTATCCGATCGCTCTACCCAAGGCTCGACCACACACACACACACAACACAGCACAATAAAGGCACAGTATAATAAAGAGTACTAACGTACAGTATGGACACTCCCTGCCTCCCGTTGAAAGTGCCGCCCACCCGCTCATGGTTTTAACTCACGTAATATTTTGGTGGCTTGAATTTCCTTTCTCGCGCAATGAGTTTTGAGTCATTGAGGTCATCGAACTTGACAACAAATGGCGGGAACCCTAGCATGTCTTATCTCACTCACACAAGCATGGTACGCGTTCACCTACACGAGCTTAGGCTGTGTGCGTAGGAACACATTTGTTTCATACATTTGATCGCCAGTGTCCGAGGTGTGCCTATAGGGCAAAGGTTTGGAGGGAACAGTTTAAGACGAAAGAGGAGGACCCTTCCGCGTTCGCGTTTTCGTATAGGTAAACGTAAGGTTGGTTAAGGGAAGCGAATTACCGTTCATGGTGGGGATCCTTGGGGAAGACCTTTGTCCAGCAGTGAACGTCTTTCGGGTAAGATGATGATGATAATTATGATGATGATGATGAAGTAAGTAGAAAAAAATATAAAATTAGCTAAGTATTACCTGGATTAGGCCAGCCTGGACACACAACACCAGGAAAGCAAAGCGAGACATGTTTGTGTTACTTTTCTTACTTGAAAGAAATGATGACTTAACCAAAATTTCTACTGCTTTTATACTAACTTTATCATACACGAAATTTGGAAATTAGGCCAGTGATAACACACCTGTGGTACGTTCGTGGTACGTTCTTTCTCTGCCGAAGAAAAAGGCGATAGGAAATTCGTGACTATGCGTGAAAAGGTACTTGATACCTACTTATTTGTCATTTTTGTTTCAATATTTGACCTAGATTTGAGCATTTGATAACAATGTATAATAAAAGCTGGTGGTCGTAGTAGAATAAATCATTAACGGATCTGTCAAAGTTGAAAGCAGCAAAATGGCATTCAAGGCAGCATTACTCTGCGTGGTCGCTTGTTTGGCCCAACAGGTAAGTTTTTGCACCTTGATTAGCAAATAACGTAAAGTAGGCTTACATTGGCCCTGGATGATAACTTTGGCTTAGCTTAGCTTTAGACTTCGGTACAGGTTTAATTATTGCATGGTTGGCTTTAGCTGATCATTCACGTTTTTATTATATTTTTTATTAGAACCATCTTATGACCTTCAATCATCTTATCATATGTGCTCTTCATGTGGTCAAAAGTTACCCTCTGACGGGCCAATGTAACGAAATTAACTGTGCCTGTGTATCTGTGTGTGTGTCTGTGTGTGTGTGTGTGTTTCAATGCCTGTTTCCGTTTAACCGATTTCGATAAAATGTATGGAGATAGTTTGAAGCCGTGCCATGCCTTATGGGAAACGGTCGCAGAGATAGTTCAGAGCCGGAAACCGCTACCAACTTTTAGTATGTTGTTGGGCATGGCATTGGGTCTCCAAAACTACCGGGAGACGGCGGCGCCGGCTATCTACTTCAGCGGAATGACGTCATCAAAATGACTCCCGCTTCGTTGCGAATATTGCATACTGCACCCAAATTATGCATAGCACATACACGTGTGGGGTATTAAATGAAAGCAGATTAAATAAACTATATTTTATTCATACAAAGTGTATCAAAATATGCAACAGTTTAAGAAAAATTTACAAAATAATAAAAATTACGTAAAAAAATATTCGATTATTTGGGTTTTACAACCAAACCAAAAGTCGGACGATAAAGCAATGTACTAGAACATTAAAGATGACGTCTCAAGCCATACACTGATATCAATAAAATCAAAATTGAACCAAATATGTGGAAATTATGCATCAAAATGTAGATATTATACCATACAAATGCATAAAAGTTAAAAAAATCAAAATTGGTCATTTTCAGGATAATCCGCATAAGCTTCTAGTATGTTATTAGCAATATGACCTGGATTCTAAAACTGCCGGGAGACCATCTCTGTTGTTCCTCAGTTACAAATAATGACGTCATATAAATAATCACTGCCGAATTTCGTAAAATGTAAATTATAGCTATACCACGAGTCTCACATACACGTGAGTTACATGTAATGAAAGGTTATTAAATGTATTATGATTCACTTAAACATTGTTTGTAAAAAAAATGTACGGTTTCAGAGCTATAGTTCGTTTTTTTTTAGCATTAGAAAGAACTCCGCAGAAGTAAGCGTACAGTTTTTATGAGGCTCCTTAATTGTTAATAATTATTGAATTATCTAATGTATCATGGTCAATACATATAATTTACTTCAAATTATTACCGCTAAAAGTGCCGAATTTGGAACCACGAGCTTACTTCTGCGAAGTTCTTTCTAATGCTAAAAAAAACGAACTATAGAAACAACGAAATACCACTTTTTATGGAAAAAGTAGATATGTATCAATTTTATAGCTAAACTAAAACCGTCAAAAAATTTTTGCGTATAATATTTGAAAAACTAGTTATTCAACTATATATCACAATTTAAATATTACATTTCCGACAAAAACTGTGGTAGGTGTGGAAAAAAAACTAAAGCGCCCCAACAATTCTACCTTAATGCGCTCATATTATGCAAGGAATAGTTCTATTTATCGAGTATTAAATGAATGAACATTACATAAAATATATGAAAACGACATTTTCGAATGGAACCATAATTTTAAAAAAAATTTACTTGATAAGTAAGCAATATACTGTTTCTTTAAGTACCTAATCTCCTCCTTTCAAAGTCGGTTAAAATGTAGCTTTTGTGACCTGGGCTACAAAAACAAATAAATTGACACCTCATTTATCAAAATCAGTTCAGTTGTTTCATGTAAAAAATACATAATTACATACGTAGATAGCAGCTACTGCTGTAGTCGCGGTAAATATTAATATGAAATAGACTCTTATTGTCATGGCCTAACGCTACATTATTAGAGAAATGTAAAGTTACATGTCAGTAAGTAGGTACATGCCTAATACAAAATGCCTTATCGAGGTAAATGCCATATCAGTTCACTTAATGCGATACATAATTATATATTTAAGCCTCGATTAGCCTCGTACATACATACATCACTGGCTCAGTGACCCAAAGCAAAGAGGATCTTGGCCTCTGGCACAAAAGAGCGTCACTCTGCCCTATTCTGGGTAAGTTGGGTATTCTTATAAAAGTGGAATCTTGATTGGTGCAAGGGTTTCAAGGCTGAGCTGAGAAGGCTGGCAGAATTTTCCCTCTGATCCTCCGAAATACAGGTCACCCCTCTGATCATTCGAAGCCTCCATAAGGCATCTTGCTAACTCATCGAGGCGACGCCCGCTAGGCCTGCTAACATCTACGGCCTGAGGGTTTCAACGTTAGATGTCAAGCCAAGCCAGGCCATAATAGTAAAGGTCTAATTATTGAATTTTAATTTTTTGTCCGACTACGGCAGAATTTGCTATCTATGCGTGCATGTGTAGGTACTGTTTGCATGAAACTACTGAACTGATTTTGATAAATTAGGTGTCAATTTATTTGTCTTTGTAGCCCGGGTCACAAAAGCTACATTTTAACCGACTTTGAAAGGAGGAGATTAGGTACTTAAAGAAACAGTATATTGCTTACTTATCAAGTAAATTATTATTTTATTAATTATGGTTCCATTCGAAAATGTCGTTTTCATGTATTTTATGTAATGTTCATTCATTTAATACTCGATAAATAGAACTATTCTTTGCATAATATGAGCGCATTAAGGTAGGTTGTTGGGGCGCTTTAGTTTTTTTTCCACACCTTCCACAGTTTTTGTCGGAAATGTAAAATTTAAATTGTGATATATAGTTGAATAACTAGTTTTTCAAATATTATACGCAAATTTTTTTTGACGGTTTTAGTTTAGCTATAAAATTGATACATATCTACTTTTTCCATAAAAAGTGGTGTTTCGTTGTTTCTAGCTCTGAAACCGTACATTTTTTTTACAAACAATGTTTAAGTGAATCATAATACATTTAATAACCTTTCATTACATGTAACTCACGTGTATGTGAGACTCGTGGTATAGCTATAATTTACATTTTACGAAATTCGGCAGTGATTATTTATATGACGTCATTATTTGTAACTGAGGAACAACAGAGATGGTCTCCCGGCAGTTTTAGAATCCAGGTCATATTGCTAATAACATACTAGAAGCTTATGCGGATTATCCTGAAAATGACCAATTTTGATTTTTATAACTTTTATGCATTTGTATGGGCAAATATCTACATTTTGATGCATAATTTCCACATATATGGTTCAATTTTGATTTTATTGATATCAGTGTATGGCTTGAGACGTCATCTTTAATGTTGTAGTACATTGCTTTATCGTCCGACTTTTGGTTTGGTTGCAAAACCCAAATAATCGAATATTTTTTTACGTAATTTTTATTATTTTGTAATTTTTTCTTAAACTGTTGCATATTTTGATACACTTTGTATGAATAAAATATAGTTTATTTAATCGGCTTTCATTTAATACCCCACACGTGTATGTGCTATGCATAATTTGGGTGCAGTATGCAATATTCGCAACTAAGCGGGAGTCATTTTGATGACGTCATTCCGCTGAAGTAGATGGCCGGCGCCGCCGTCTCCCGGCAGTTTTGGAGACCCAATGCTATGCCCAACAACAACAACATACTAAAAGTTGGTAACGGTTTCCGGCTCTGAACTATATTCCCATAAGGCATATGACTAGAAGAAGTTGTGGGCAGAAGATTTTTAATTTTCTATATTCAGTCACTAGCCCGTATAGTTTTCCTAAACCGCATGTATAGTGATTGTCAAAAAAAAATTTTTAGCATTTAAGGATGACTCAAGCTAGACCCGGCCGGGCCCGGGCCGACCGATCCGACATGACATTTCCTATGATCGGTAATCACGGGGTGCTTTCCATAGAAGGAAGCTCCGGCCCGGACCCGGCCCAGTCTAGCATGAGTCATGTTTTATTCCCATATTTCGGCAAAGAAACCACAAGAACAAATGTTTTGAGTTGTCGTTTTTGGTCTTTCTGGACTACTCATGTCTGATAAATGATAATAATATATGTCTTTATTTTCAGTCCTTAGCTGGCTGTGGCTGCAGCTCCGGTAGAGTGATCGTCAAAGAAATCGACGAAATAAGTTACAAACCAATTTCTATTCGACCGCAAAGCGCTGGTAGAGTGATCGTCAAAGAAGAAATCGATAAGATAAGTTACAATCCGATCGCTGTTCGACCGAGCATTTCGAGCAACAGCTTATCCATCGACGTACCCAGTTATGGAGGTTCCCTGGCTGTTTCCAGCATCGGTCCGATCTCGCCCTCCGGCATCGCCGTCGCTACAGACCTGGGTCTGGCTGGAGACCTGGTGCTCTCCGGTGAGCTGCCGTACTTGAGCGCGGTGGCGTTCGAGGGCAGTTTTGACGCCAGTGGCGCCGTGCCGGTGGCGTACGGCTGTGGAGACAACGTCGGCATCACGGAACAAATCGGAGGCATTGGCTCTGCTTCCTTGGTTGGAGGGAATCTCGGCTCCGCTTCCTTACTTGGAGGGAATATCGGCTCCGCTTCCTTACTTGGAGGGAATATCGGCTCCGCTTCCTTACTTGGGGGGAATATCGGCTCCGCTTCCTTACTTAGAGGGAATATCGGCGCTAGTTCTTATGGCTCTTCTTACCTTGGTTGTGGATGTTAATATTAAAAATTGACCGAGGTGCTGAATGTGTTGTTGGCGAACATGGTTTCCGAACCATTCATTGAAATTAGAAATATGTATAAAATACGAGTTGTTACTTTAGTGAATATAATAAACGTCATATTGTGAAAGGTATTATTTATTTATTAAAAAAATTAAATCAGGGAAAAAAACCTATATTACGCAAAAGTCAGACCAAGAAAAGTTTGCAGCGATTTTAATAGCCCACGCAGTGCAAGTGTCAATTTAAAGTCAAACTACTATGAAATTATGACGTATCAATAACACTTGCACTACTATCAAAATCAAAATCGCTGCAGACTTTTCTTGGTCTAAAGAGTTAGACCTTACAGACAATATATGCAATTACAGGCAATATAATAGGTATGCATTTTACAAACTTAAATACTAAACACTATTTAGGCGGCGTGGCTCCGTTGAATCTTCTGGTCCCAACCCCAAAACGCACACACAGTATGACCGATTTCGATTTCGATTTCGATTTCGATTTCTATTTCGATTTCGATTTCGATTTCGATTTCTATTTCTATTTCTATTTCTATTTCTATTTCTATTTCTATTTCTATTTCTATTTCTATTTCTATTTCTATTTCTATTTCTATTTCTATTTCTATTTCTATTTCTATTTCTATTTCTATTTCTATTTCTATTTCTATTTCTATTTCTATTTCTTCCCATCAGGCAGCTCGTCTGCTCGTTTGCTGACTATTACATAAAAAAAAAACGCTGATCTTCCGTCGGGGCCATGGACGAGTGATGACTACTAGACGAATTAAGTTGAAATTTGGTATACATATGTAAATTAGTGACCCAAAGATGGTCATGTTTTTTTTAAGAATTTTAAAATACATAGGTTTGAAGTTATTTAAGAAAATAGCCATAAAATGACAATTCCCCCCATGGATGTTTCATACACTCATCAGGCCCCAATTTCACATCGGTGACAGGTGCGACGAATTGTAAAATCACTATTGTTGACGTCATAGGCATCCATGGGCTACGATTACCACTTACCATCGGGCGGGCCGTATTCCTGTTTGCCACCATCATTGTATTATTTAAAAAAACTTTATTATATCGGAAAAAAACAGATATTTCTCCTTCGAAGTTTCTGACAATTGTCAAAGATTTAGAAGAATTGTAGGTAATTCTTGACAGATAATGAGTTATATGTCATGCATTTTACAAACTTAAATACTAAACACTATTTAGGCGGCGTGGCTCCGTTGAATCTTCTGGTCCCAACCCCAAAACGCACACACAGTATGACCGATTTCGATTTCGATTTCGATTTCTATTTCTATTTCTATTTCTATTTCTATTTCTATTTCTATTTCTATTTCTATTTCGATTTCGATTTCGATTTCGATTTCGATTTCGATTTCGATTTCGATTTCGATTTCGATTTCGATTTCGATTTCGATTTCGATTTCGATTTCGATTTCGATTTCGATTTCGATTTCGATTTCGATTTCGATTTCGATTTCGATTTCGATTTCGATTTCGATTTCGATTTCGATTTCGATTTCGATTTCGATTTCGATTTCGATTTCGATTTCGATTTCGATTTCGATTTCGATTTCGATTTCGATTTCGATTTCGATTTCGATTTCGATTTCGATTTCGATTTCGATTTCGATTTCGATTTCGATTTCGATTTCGATTTCGATTTCGATTTCGATTTCGATTTCGATTTCGATTTCGATTTCGATTTCGATTTCGATTTCGATTTCGATTTCGATTTCGATTTCGATTTCGATTTCGATTTCGATTTCGATTTCGATTTCGATTTCGATTTCGATTTCGATTTCGATTTCGATTTCGATTTCGATTTCGATTTCGATTTCGATTTCGATTTCTATTTCTATTTCTATTTCTATTTCTATTTCTATTTCTATTTCTATTTCTATTTCTATTTCTATTTCTATTTCTATTTCTATTTCTATTTCTATTTCTATTTCTATTTCTATTTCTATTTCTATTTCTATTTCTATTTCTATTTCTATTTCTATTTCTATTTCTATTTCTATTTCTATTTCTATTTCTATTTCTATTTCTATTTCTATTTCTATTTCTATTTCTATTTCTATTTCTATTTCTATTTCTATTTCTATTTCTATTTCTATTTCTATTTCTATTTCTATTACGTATCGTAGGACAGGGGTAGGGTTAAGAGTAGGAAGTTGAACATTATTAATTACACAGTTTATTATTTTAACATATACTAGGCAAACACATCAATTTAGCATCGTTATATCAATATTTGTCGAACATCATTGCAACCGCACCCGCACTGACCCCGGATGGACACGGATCCCGTCGCCGGTACTGCGCCACTGAACACCACCGAGCCGAGTACCGGCACGGATCCGGCGACGGCCGTGGTGCCGGACGCACCGATGAGGCCTTCAGCGCTCACGACTCCGGAACCCGCGCCGCCGTACGACGCACCGTAGCCGCTGCTGATGCTAGATGCACCCACGCTGATGCTAGGCGCACTCAAGCTGATGCTAGGCGCACTGTAGCTGACGCTAGGTGCACTGTACTCATATGCACTAACGCTGCAGCTGGGCGCACTAACACTGTAGTTCTCAATGACTTTTTCGACGCCGCCAATGTAACCGGAGGGCGCGTAAGAGATTTGACTGCAACCGCATGGGCGCCCGCAGAGAGCAGTCTGGCAAACAAATGTTAATTATTATTATTTTATTAAATTTTCAACTCATGCTTCTAATGAATATGCACACTTTTAAAAATATTCAATTAAAAAAAATTGGAGACAGGCCCCCTGAGGCCCCAGCTGAACATTGTTGGAGAGATCAAGTCAGTAAGACTCCGCTGTCTTGGTCATCTCGAGATGATGCTATTGAATAGAGTAACTAAAAGGGCATTCGTGGTCTATCCAATCGCTCTACCCAAGGCTCGACCTATAGCACAGTATAATAAAGAGTATTAATTAACGTACAGTATGGACGCTCCCTGTCTCCCGGTGAAAGTGCCGCCCACCCGCTCATGGTTTTAACTCACGTAATATTTTGATGGCTTGAATTTCCTTTCTCGCGCAATGAGTTTTGAGTCATTGAGGTCATCAAACTTGACAACAAATGGCGGGAACCCTAGCATGTCTTATCTCACTCACACAAGCATGGTACGCGTTCACCTACACGAGCTTAGACTGTGTGCGTAGGAACACATTTGTTTCATACATTTGATCGCCAGTGTCCGAGGTGTGCCTATAGGGCAAAGGTTTGGAGGGAACAGTTTAAGACGAAAGAGGAGGACCCTTCCGCGTTCGCGTTTTCGTATAGGTAAACGTAAGGTTGGTTAAGGGAAGCGAATTACCGTTCATGGTGGGGATCCTTGGGGAAGACCTTTGTCCAGCAGTGAACGTCTTTCGGGTAAGATGATGATGATAATTATGATGATGATGATGAAGTAAGTAGAAAAAAATATAAAATTAGCTAAGTATTACCTGGATCAGGCCAGCCTGGACACACAACACCAGGAAAGCAAAGCGAGACATGTTTGTGTTACTTTTCTTACTTGAAAGAAATGATGACTTAACCAAAATTTCTACTGCTTTTATACTAACTTTATCATACACGAAATTTGGAAATTAGGCCAGTGATAACACACCTGTGGTACGTTCGTGGTACGTTCTTTCTCTGCCGAAGAAAGGCGATAGGAAATTCGTGACTATGCGTGAAATTTTACTTGATACCTACTTCTTTGTCATTTATGTTTCAATATTTGACCTAGATTTGAGCATTTGATAACAATGTATAATAAAAGCTGGTGGTCGTAGTAGAATAAATCATTAACGGATCTGTCAAAGTTGAAAGCAGCAAAATGGCATTCAAGGCAGCATTACTCTGCGTGGTCGCTTGTTTGGCCCAACAGGTACGTTTTTGCACTTTGATTAGCAAATACCGTAAAGTAGGCTTACATTGGCCCTTTTCTTAGCTTAACTTTAGACTTCGGTACAGGTTTAATTATTACATGGTTGGTTTTAGCTAGTCATTTACGTTTTTATATTTTTTATTAGAAGCATCTATGCTCTTCATGTGGTCAAAAGTTACCCTCTGACGGGCCAATTTATAGAAAGTAACTGTGTGTGTGTGTGTGTGTCAATGCCTATCTGTTTCCATTTCACCGCTTAACCGATTTCGATAAAAGATATGGAGATAGTTTGAAGCCCAGGTAAACACAGGATCATTTTCATGGATCATCATCATCCTACGCAGGTGAAGTTGTGGGCAGTATTTTCAGTCTCTAGCTAGCCCGTTTAGTCTTCCTAAACCGCATGTGAAGTTTTCGTCAAAGAAATTGAATTTTTAGCATTTAATGATGACTCACGCTAGACCGGGCCGGGCCCGGGCCGACCGATCCGACATGACATTTCCTATGATCGGTAATCACGGGGTGCTTTCCCTAGAAGGAAGCACCGGCCCGGACCCGGCCCATTCTAGCATGAGTCATGCTTTATTCCCATATTTCGGCAAAGAAACCACAAGAACAAATGTTTTGAGTTGTCGTTTTTGGTCTTTCTGGACTACTCATGTCTGATAAATGATAATAATATATGTCTTTATTTTCAGTCCTTAGCTGGCTGTGGCTGCAGCTCTGGTAAAGTGATCGTCAAAGAAATCGACGAAATAAGTTACAATCCCATTTCTATTCGACCGCAAAGCGCTGGTAGAGTGATTGTCAAAGAAGTCGAAGAAATCGAAAAGATACGTTACAATCCGATTGCTGTTCGACCGAGCATTTCGAGCAACTGCGTATCCATCGACGTACCCAGTTATGGAGGCTCCCTGGCCGTTTCCAGCATCGGGCCGATCTCGCCCTCCGGCATCGCCGTCGCCACTGACCTGGGCCTGGCCGGAGACCTGGTGCTCTCCGGCGAGCTGCCGTACTTGAGCGCGGTGGCGTTCGAGGGCAGTTTTGACGCCAGTGGCGCCGTGCCGGTGGCGTACGGCTGTGGAGACAGCGTCGGCATCACGGAACAAATCGGAGGCATTGGCTTTGCTTCCTTAGTTGGAGGGAATCTCGGCTCCGCTTCCTTACTTGGAGGGAATATCGGCTCCGCTTCCTTACTTGGAGGGAATATCGGCTCCGCTTCCTTACTTGGAGGGAATATCGGCGCTAGTTCTTATGGCTCTTCTTACCTTGGTTGTGGATGTAAATGCTGAACGTCGCTAAGCTGAATGTTTAAATAAATATTGACATTGACACCGATATTATAGTTTTACTATTAGATGTATATCTATAAAGCATGATCAATTCTACTATTAATGCTTACTATACAACAAAACTGCGAAACATTACATAAGTTAATATGACAAAACAAAACCGTGTAAAAATGCTTAGTTGAGAAACAAATAGGTAGTGTAGGTATATAAGTGTTAGGTATTAACTTAACTAATATCTTGGAGCATTTAGTAAGACGCCTTGTTTGTCATTTTCTGCACAAAACAGTCTGCCGATTTTTGCAGGGGAGGGGCACATCAAATGTATGGCTATTTGCACGTAACATACAAATAGCTGTCAGGTAAACGTCAGTCCATACAAAAGTATGCAAAATATTGCAAGTATTTCGGCAGAGGTGTAAGCTCTTAAAGGAGACTCTGGTTATTAAATGCTCTAAGAGAAACATATATGTCTGTGCCATTATAAAACTTGGAAGAATGTCGTATTATCAGAAAATACGTTGAGTAACATGTTATGCATTACCTACTCCTATTGTGATTAGTCAGCCGGTCTTAGTCGGGCCGCTGACGAACCAGCAGCGCGTAATCTGATTTTAATAATGGGTTATGAATTCGATCTGGATTAGTTATGGATATGATCTATCAAAAGAGACATTTCTGGTACTAATCTGGTAAGTTACTAATCAACGGTATTGCAATATTATGAAATACCTACCTATATATTAATCATCATCATCATTGTTCTTAAGAGCCTAGCTCTTGTCGGTGGAGTATTCGCCATTCCGTTCTCTTCTCTGCTACTGTTTTGAGTTCCTGATACGTCACTACATTAATTTTCTCTTTGGCCTGGTCAATATATGCACGTCTCGGTCTTCCTCTGCCTCTCTGTTCTTCTATTCTGCCTTCAATTATAGACTTTATGTAATTATCGTGACGTATCAGGTGCCCCAACATGTTTCCCCTTCTGTTTTCAATTGTTTTTAGCAGAGATCTCTTCTCACCTACCAAATTTAATACTTCCGTATTTGTTTTCCTCTCTTTCCAGCTTATTCCTTCCATTCTTCTCCATGTCCACATTTCAAAAGCGCTCAATCTGTCTCTATCACGCTGGGTTAATGTCCACGTCTTCATATAACGCTATACTCCAGACGTAGGTCTTGATAAATCGCTTTCTGATGTTTCGGGATATCTTTGCTTTAAGCAGGTGTTTCTTGGCGTTGAAAGCTTTTTTAGCCATGGCTATGCGTGTGGTGATATCCGAAGTGCATCTGGAGTCGCATGTTATAATGCTTCCTAAGTATTTAAAACTTTTTACTTGCTCAATTACTGTATTTCTGATTTGAATAGGGTGTATTTTGTATTAATATAGGTAGATATTTCTTCTGAATATTAATTCAGTCTGCCACCCGTTGGGTTTCTACAATTGCAATGCGTCACGACAGTCTTCGTCAGAGACGACGAGCTCGAAGCCTTTGTTAGACTGGTGAAGACTTTAGGAGATATGAATACATGGAGGAATAGGCGAGAGGCCTTTGATAGACTGGTGAAGACTTTAGGAGTTATTAATACATGGAGGAATAGGCTAGAGGCCTTTGACAGACTGGTGAAGACTTTAGGAGATATGAATACATGGAGGAATAGGCGAGAGGCCTTTGATAGACTGGTGAAGACTTTAGGAGTTATTAATACATGGAGGAATAGGCTAGAGCCTTTGATAGACTGGTGAAGACTTTAGGAGATATGAATACATGGAGGAATAGGCGAGAGGCCTTTGATAGACTGGTGAAGACTTTAGGAGATATGAATACATGGAGGAATAGGCTAGAGGCCTTTGATAGACTGGTGAAGACTTTAGGAGATATGAATACATGGAGGAATAGGCGAGAGGCCTTTGATAGACTGGTGAAGACTTTAGGGGTTATTAATACATGGAGGAATAGGCTAGAGGCCTTCGATAGACTGGTGAAGACTTTATAGGAGATATGAATACATGGAGGAATAGGCGAGAGGCCTTTGATAGACTGGTGAAGACTTTAGGGGTTATTAATACATGGAGGAATAGGCGAGAGGCCTTTGATAGACTGGTGAAGACTTTAGGGGTTATTAATACATGGAGGAATAGGCTAGAGGCCTTTGATAGACTGGTGAAGACTTTATAGGAGATATGAATACATGGAGGAATAGGCGAGAGGCCTTTGATAGACTGGTGAAGACTTTAGGAGATATGAATACATGGAGGAATAGACGAGAGCCCGTTGCCCAGCATTGGGATAGTGCGGGCTCGTAATAATAATATGATTAGGGGCCCGATTATGAAATAGACATCTATTAGACATCTTTTAGACATCACCCAAGATACGATAACGATATGTTTAAGATCTATACTGTCAAATTTGACATTTGCGCGATTCTGGAGATACTCTTGAACGATTTACGCAGGATATGACAGAGATCTAATTCACATCTAATAGATATCTTACTCTATCTAACGTAAAAGTGACATTAGTTGCCCGAATTGCGCTGCAAAAGAGAACTAGTTGATATCTAAACTATTACGTATCTAGAATGGATCTAGAAAGTGTCGTCTCTTGTGAATATCTTGAAGTTCGAATACGGCAGCTAATGGACCGCGAAGTGCCGTAGGTACTACATGTACTCACCCTGCGCCTGTTCTCAAAATCTCAATAAAGGTCGTGCCACGCTTTTCTGGGATCAATCTATCATCACTGACTATTGTAGCCAATAAGCCTAACATTGTGCTGCGCACTGCGTGACATATTTGACGACCGTCTGGCCTAGTGGGTAGTGACCCTGCCTGTGAAGCCGAATCCCGGTAAGGGCATTTATTTGTGTGAAAAACACAAATATTTGTTGCTGAGTCATATCATATGTGTTTTCTATGTATATACATAAATATGTATTTGTCGTCAATGCACTCATACTCATATCTCATTCTGACATCTATACCTACTCATACTGATATCGTCGCTGAGCACCCATAGTACAAGCTTTGCTTAGTTCGGGGCTAGGTTGATCTGTGTAAGATGTCACCAAATATTTATTTATTTATAGTACCTATGTATGCCATAATTTGTAATTTTTACTCTGAGACTAACCACAACATCGTGGAAAACAATGGATGTTTCATACACTTTGACTCATCAGATGTTGATATATTCTATGGGAGAGACATTGCGTTTTGGGGTTGGGACCAGACGATTCAACGGAGCCACGCCGCGTAAATAGTGTTTAGTATTTAAGTTTGTAAAATGCATACCTATAAATATTGTCTGTAAGGTAAAGAAAAGTCTGCAGCGATTTTGATAGATTTTGATTTTGATGAGAACTGGCGAGACACGGCACAGGACCGGGATCAGTGGCGAGCAGTCGTGTTGGAGGCCAAGACACACTTTGGGTCGCTGCGCCTGAGGAGTAAGTACATACTTATGAAGTACATTTGTGAGTGTAATTTTTATTATTTATGAAGGATTTTTTAGGAGGAGTTATATTTTGATAGTAGTGCAAGTGTTATTTCTACGTCATAATTTCATAGTAGTTTTACTTTAAATTGACACTTGCACTGCGTGGGCTATCAAAATCGTTGCAGACTTTTCTCGGTCTGACTTTTGTGTAATATAGGATTTTTTCCCTGATTTAATGTTTTAAATGAAGAAATAATACCTTTCACAGTATGACGTTTATTATATTTACTGAAGTTTAAAGAAACAACTCGTATTTTATACATATTTCTAATTTCAATGAATGGTTCGGGAACCATGTTCGCCAACAACACATTCAGCACCTCGGTCAATTTTTACTATTTACATCCACAACCACGGTAAGAAGAGCCATAAGAACTAGCGCCGATATTCCCTCTAAGTAGGGAAGCGGAGCCGATATTCCCTCCAAGTAAGGAAGCGGAGCCGATATTCCCTCCAAGTAAGGAAGCGGAGCCGATATTCCCTCCAAGTAAGGAAGCGGAGCCGAGATTCCCTCCAACTAAGGAAGCAGAGCCAATGCCTCCGATTTGTTCCGTGATGCCGACGGAGTCTCCACAGCCGTACGCCACCGGCACGGCGCCACTGGCCTCAAAACTGCCCTCGAACGCCACCGCGCTCAAGTACGGCAGCTCACCGGAGAGCACCAGGTCTCCCGCCAGGCTCAGGTCAGTGGCGACGGCGATGCCGGAGGGCGAGATCGGCCCGATGCTGGAAACAGCCAGGGAGCCTCCATAACTGGGTACGTCGATGGATAAGCTGTTGCTCGAAATGCTCGGTCGAACAGCAATCGGATTGTAACTTATCTTGTCGATTTCTTCTTTGACGATCACTCTACCAGCGCTTTGCGGTCGAATAGAAATTGGATTGTAACTTATTTCGTCGATTTCTTTGACGATCACTCTACCGGAGTTGCAGCCACAGCTAGCTAATAAGGACTGAAAATAAAGACATATTATCATTTATCAGACATGTGAGTCGTACAGAAGGACCAAAAACGACAAATCAATATATTTGTTCTTGTCGTTTCTTTGCCGAAATATGCGAATAAAGCATAATAAAACACTCAGGGCCGGGTCCGGGCCAGAGCTTCCAGAGAGATGATCCAGAGAAATGACTCACGCTAGACCGAGATGCCATCTTTTATGAGGGTTGATCGGTGATCACGTGGTGCTTTCCATAGAAAACAAAGCGCCGGAAGCTCCGGCCCGGCCCCGGACCGGTCTAGTGTGAGTCATCCTTAAATCTTCGGGGAACCTTATGTGACACTCATGAGTCATGAAAAACGCATAGGCAATATTGATGGATTTTTATTAACTCACATTTATAGACGGGTCTAACGCGAATTTTATTCTATTACTTTGATTTACCGACGTTTCGACACGGATTTCACTGGTCGTGGTCGCGGCTGACTGATGTCCCAGCAAAATGTCAAAACAGAGATTTGTGCAACTACCCGACACAACAATATAACACAATATACACAACAATAACACACAACAACATGACAATAATTAACATTATGTGTAGTGGGTGGTTTGAAAATGTGATGTTTACCCTAAACTTTTCCATACACTTTTCGTCGGGTAGTTGCACAAATCTCTGTTTTGACATTTTGCTGGGACATCAGTCAGCCGCGACCACGACCAGTGAAACCTGTGTCGAAACATCGGTAAATCAAGGTAATTGAATAAAATTCGCGTTAGACCCGTCTATCTATAAATGTGAGTTAATATGTGTTTAAAACGCGAAAGTTTAAAATATTATGATGGATTTTTGTTAAAGAAAGAATGAAAACAACAAAAACTTACCTGCGGAACCAAACACGCAACCACGCAGAGTAAAGCTGCCTTGTATGCCATTTTGATGCTTTCTACTTTGACAGCTCCTTAAGTTATGATTGTTATACTGCGGTCAACAGCTTTTATTTAAATTGTTATCAATCTCTCATAAATATACGTACGTCAAATAATTAAACAAAAGATAGAGAAAATACATTTTGTCACGCAATTCCTATCACCTTTCTTTAGCAAAGAAAGAACATACACAGGTGTATTATCGCTGACCTAATTTCCAAATTTTGTGTGATAAAGTTAGTATAAAAGCAGTAGAAATTTTGGTTAAGTCATCATTTCTTTTGAGTAAGAAAATTTATTACAAACATGTCTCGCTTTGCTTTCCTCGTGTTGTTTGTCCAGGTTTGTCTGATCCAGGTAACTATTTGTCTATTTTTTTTAATTTTTTTTTGATGGTAAAAATATTTTATTACTAAATGAAATGTAAATAGGTACAGAAATTTACAAACTTATAACTAGGTAAATATAAAAATTTAAGGGTATTATATGCTATTAGGCCATAGGTACCCGGCTAAATGTACCTAGCACGCTGCTGACGTTTCCTCTTTGCACGGCTAGTGAAATACGCTGGATTAAAAATGCGCCGGAGCTGGGGTCGCCGCTTTTCTCTTCTTCTTCTTTTTCCATCCCTTTTCCCATTATTCGGGGTCGGGCCTCCTCACATATTTGCGCTAAGACGCTCTATCTTGGGTTGTCGATTCTGACACATGGGCTTTTCTCTATTTTTAGGGTTCCGTACCCAAAGGGTAAAACGGGACCCTATTACTAAGACTTCGCTGTCCGTCCGTCCGTCCGTCCGTCCGTCTGTCACCAGGCTGTATCTCACGAACCGTGATAGCTAGACAGTTGAAATTTTCACAGGTGATGTATTTCTGTTGCCGCTATATCAACAAATACTAGAAACAGAATAAAATAAAGATTTAAATGGGGCTCCCATACAACAAACGTGATTTTTGACCAAAGTTAAGCAACGTCGGGAGTGGTCAGTACTTTTGGATGGGTGACCGTTTTTTGTTTGCTTTTTTTTGTTTTTTTTTTGCATTATGGTACGGAACCCTTCGTGCGCGAGTCCGACTCGCACTTGCCCGGTTTTTTATTTATTTATTAGTATCTTCCAAACTGTTGACAATGTTCGCCATCGGCGATATATCTAAATAAATCAAAAAAGCAAAATAAGAGAACGGGATCTCTGCTCAGTAAGTATTTGATATTAGTCAATAAGGAACCTCCAGCACAGAATTAGTTATTTGTTTTACAAGGGGGCAAAGTTGTCGTTTAACCGCTCGTGCTAATATTGATACCCGAGCAAGCGAAAGATTCCAAAATTGAACCACGAACGTAGCGAGTGGTTCGAAAAATGGAATCTAGAGCGTTGCGAGGGTTTCAAAGCACGAGGGTTAAACAAAATTTGGCCCCGAGTGACACACAACATTTTTCACCACACCAACCCGAAGCAAATATTAAATGTAAATTATCAAACAAAATCAAACCAAATCAAATCCAAATTAATGTTATTAAATATTTATCATCCAAAATCATCATTTAAAAGTCAATTCTACCAGCAAACATAAGAAAACAACTCAAAATTTGCATTTGATTACTTTGCCTCACATGTGGATAAAATCCAACTTTGATATTCGTTTTTGAAGTGCAAAGTAATTCTTTCCGGTGGTGTAGTGAAAAGACATTTCTTACAAAACCGAATCCGTTTCTTAACCTGTGCGAAGCCAGGGCGGGTCGCTAGTAATATGTAGAGACATGTTTCTTGTTGTTAAGCTATTAAAGAATGGTAGATACTTTGAACGCGTTAGATCCGCAACTTTTAATGATACCTGTACCTACACATAAAGTGAGAATGTTTTTTTTTCGCTTTCAAAAATAATATAGAACAAAATCATTTTTTTACTTACCTATGTATAAAGGATGCCTATGACATGACAGGCGATCACGTGATGCTTTCCAGTATATTGTTTCACTTTTAAACAGTGGGTCCAAGAATTATGAAAAAGTAATAAAAATATGGCTTAAATATAAATTTGTTTGACAGACTGCTCTGTGCGGGCTCTCGTGTGGTAATCAGATCTCTTACGCGCCCTCTGGTTGCGGACTCGGCGGACTAGAGCAAGTCATCGAGAAGTACAGTGTTAGTGCACCCAGCAGCGTTAGTGCATATGAGTACAGTGCACCTAGCGTCAGCTACAGTGCGCCTAGCGTCAGCTACAGTGCACCTAGCATCAGCTTGAGTGCGCCTAGCGTCAGCTTGGGTGCATCTAGCATCAGCAGCGGCTACGGTGCGTCGTACGGCGGTGTGGGTTTCGGAGTCGTGAGAGCTGAAGGCCTCATCGGTGCGTCCGGCACCACGGCCGTCGCCGGATCCGTGCCGGTGGCCGGCACGGTGGCGTTCAGTGGCACAGCTCCGGCGAGGGGCTCCGTATCCATCCAGGGCCAATGCGGGTGCGGTTGCAATGATGTTAAACAAAAATTGGTCCAACGATGCTAAATTGATTGATGTGCAAGGCTTAGATATGGGAGGTGGAAACAAAAATTGGTTACTTAAAGTTAAATGTAGTGGAATTTGAATCAAGAGTTAATAAAAGGAACAATGCAATCCGCAAATCCTTTGCTGTTTGAATTTTTAACCCAGGCAGATGTGACTACATTAAGAAATCCTTACAAAATCCTTCGTTTCGCATAATTTTGCGGTTATTTCAAAAATAAGTACACGCATATGGTATAAACATCTAATCACTAATGTGTGTCAAATTAGGATGACTGCACCATCTCACTAACCCGGGTTAACCGGTCAAGTCTGAAGTTACCAATGTTACCAGTACAACTTGACACTGGTTTAACGGTTTTACCGGCTAACCCTGCGTTAGTGGGATGGTGCAAATGGTCTAAACTAAGAAAACTAAACTGCACACCAACTAGAAGAATCGTGCAAACACAAGCCAACTATAAAGAAAACCGTATTTAAATACATATGTGTGATAGTACGGAACCACCATATGTGAGTCCGCTCGCTATTGGCTAAATAATTCAGTAAATAGGTAAGTAAGTATGTATATTGAGCATCATTATGTAATGCATTGTCACGTTACGTGGGTTATTTACATAGTAAATTGTACCTTAATAGATGGCAAGATTTGACCTGAACTTAGTTGTAATGATTAACTACTATAGCATTTTATTATACTGCTAAGTCTAAGTGACATCAGAAATTATCTCAGTTTTAAAATAATCAAAGTGAAAAGTGATTCAGTTACCCAACGGAAGCTGGTAGACGTAAATAATTGAATTACTCAAAAAAGACGTTGACCTACGTTACTATATAGGTACCTATTTTATGTTTGTAGAAATTGTAGACACACATGTTTGAATTATCGCATGCGGTCCCTAATTCGCTTCTGCCTTGATGATGAGGGTTAACATGGACATTGGTTCATTTCAAGGATGAGTTTATCGTCTACCACAGTAAAATACGAAAACTGTATTAGTACATTTTGGCCATATCATGAGACGCGACGAAGACCATGTCGTGAGGCTCCCTTGCATTAGGTACCGAATAATAAAAGGGACAGGCAGAGGTCGCCCGCCTGCTACGTGGTGATCCACCATATCAATGGATTTGAAACAGCCCCAGTTAAATAAAGAGACAACCCAGGATCGCCCGACCTGGCGCTTGAGAACGAGGAGGGCTGAGGGCATTCAAGATATTCACAAGAATCGCGCATATGTCAAATTTGACAGGTTAGATCTTAAACATATCGTTATCGTATCTTGGTGATGTCTAAAAGATATCTAATAGATGTCAATTTCAAAATCCGAATCGGCTCCCAAATAATGGGAAGAGGTAAAGAAAGAAGATATTAGTATATTTTGCTTTTTTATTAGAAAACATGGTAAAGGTCCTTAGCGTCTGACGCATCCGCAGCCGCTGGAGCCGCCGATCTGCTGGGTGATGGCGACGCTGTCCCCGCAGCCGTACGACACTGGAGCCACGCCGCTGGTGTCGAACTGGCCCTCGAACGCCACCGCGCTCAGGTACGGCAGCGCGCCGGACAGGTCCAGGTCGCCGGACAGGCCTAGGTCCGAGGCGACGGCGATGCCGGTCGGCGCGATGGGACCGGCGCTGGTCACGGTCAGGGCTCCGCCGTTGTTAGACACCTCGATGGACTGGCAGCTGCAACCGTAGCTCATCTGAGCAACGATGCTCTATAAAAGAAAAGATACAGCTTATATATTGACTGAAAGGTACAGTATCTTGGCACAAAGCGATGACGTCAGAGCAATGCGAGTGTTTCTTATAGGTAATTTTACCACTACCGGTATCAAGTTATTTTAAGTAACTTAAAGAGGTAAGTACCGGACCACTTTTAGGCTAATCATAATAATTATTTAACTAGAAAGCATTCAACATACTACTTATCGGTTTTTTAAATAAGTTCTCATAAATAGGGGTATGTATAAAATTTGTTTTTTTGGTCTTAACTTCTTTGAGTTACAGGCTCTCTATTCTTCTACATTTTAATAAGTACAAGCGATTTTTTTTTCAGTGGGTCGAAAATGTGTTAATCAATATCAACTTAATATAAATATTAATGATATCCAGAAAAATTCAAGCTTAGCCTTCTCGACGCCGTATCAAACACAAAAGCCGTCACTCGGACGCGACGTTACCGAAGTTTGACCAACTGAAATTGAACTTTATGCATATGCACGTAGGTCTATGTTGCTCTGTGGTCTGTGACCGATTAACCGGTCTTTGGCGTTGGACCTGCGGTGCGCATATATCGGTCATTGGCGTGCAAAAGGGTAACTAAAAGGTAAATAATAGAGGCTATCGGTAATGATTACCTGAACCAATAAGGCAGCGGCACAGAAAATTACAGCCTTAAAAGACATTTTGTATGTTTCTTTTAAGTTTGCCAACAAACTAAGAATGAATATTCTGATCAAATGCTTCAATTTTTATACTACTTCAATCGCTCTTGCTTAACTTCGAGGTAAAACAATTAATTAATAATATATGTATCGGCCATTATCGCAAAAAATTAAGTAATCTTGACACAAAAACCTATTAATAAATATTTAGTAAGAACGGTATTTCAGCCTTATCTTCGACCTATTTCTACATTTACATTACGATGTTATTAGGTATAAAATAGGCACAAATTCTGGGTAATTCATTCTGTCAAAGAAGTACACAAGTCAAGAACAATGTCTCGCTTCAGTCTTCTCGTTCTCTGCGTCATGGCTTGCCTCATCCAGGTAATTAAAACCAAAATATTATATACATATATACTTTGTTAAGGATGACTCACGTTAGACCGGGCCGTGGCCGGCCCGGAACTTCCGGAGCATCGTTTTCTATGGAAAGCACCATGTGATTACCGATCAGCTGTCATAGAAATTGATATGTCGGACGGTCTCGGTCCGGGCACGGCCCGGTCTAGCGTGAGTCAACGTTTAAGGCCGAGCCACGGCTTGCGTGTGCGTGACATGTGCGTGTTAAAATGTTGGAGCCGCAC
The DNA here is from genome assembly GCF_963556715.1 of Cydia fagiglandana. Lineage (NCBI taxonomy): Eukaryota > Metazoa > Arthropoda > Insecta > Lepidoptera > Tortricidae > Cydia > Cydia fagiglandana. The sequence continues at coordinate 5,090,314 of NC_085956.1, forward strand.
ACGCACACGTCACGCAAGCGGTGTGCCATCTCTCATAAGGATCTGTATACTACAACTCCGCACGCGCACGTGCACGTCACGCACACGCAGCCGGTGTGCACAGGCCTTTAATCTGCGAAATGATAACGTGCTAGTCAATCATATCTAACCAGTTACACTTACTTGCGTATTTTTTACATGCAATTATTGTTAACCCGCAAAAATAAATACGCAAATAAATATAACAAACCACCACCAAAAGAACAATACTCGACACAAACTACTTGTGATTAGCAAAGTATTATTTACTATTTCATCCAGGTAAATTAGGTTTAAAATTAATAAACGAGCAAGCTATCAGAAAGTAGGTTTTTAGAAAAACACATTTTGTTAATAATTTAATATTCAAAATGACCTGTAAACTATTAATTATATTAGTTTACTCTTTATAAAGACTTTCGACATGAATTATTTTTTTAAGTTTTCAGAGAAATTTAAGATTCAATTTGCACTATATTTTTCCGAAAATACATAGGTACCTACCTATACATGGTGTGTCTGACCATGGGGCTTTAAATCCAGGGCTTGATTTTACTCGCTAAACTGAGCTTCTTTTACTATGGGACCAACCCTGAAATCGGAGATAATTTTTTGGCTTTTCCATAGAAAACGTCGACATCTAATCAGCCAAAATGTATGAACAAGTAAAATATTTTTTCGGGATTTTGTGGTTGGTGCCATAATAATAGTAGCTCAGTTTAGCGAGTAGAATCGAGCCCAGGATTTAAAGCCCCATGGTCAGACACACCCTGTATAATTAAATTGCGCGTTCACGATTTGCAAAATGAAATAATGTACTGAGACCAGAAACTACTTTGCAAGTCCTTTCATCGTGAATTTTAAGTTATATGCATTATCAATTGTGCTAAAATTTCTTCCACAGACAACGCTTTAGTTTAGATGTTAGTTTTACAATGTATGACTTTATTACAGATGGCTTTAAGCCAGATTTGCGGTTGCAACCAACTGGCCTACAGCAGCGGCTCGTACGGCGGTACCGGCATCGGTCAGGTGGGCGTGTCCGGCGACATCGGCGCGAGCGGCCAGACCGCCGTCGTCGGCTCCGTGCCCGTGCTCGGCTCCGTTGACTTCGGTGGCACGGTCGCCGCGTCCGGCTCCGTGTCCATCTCCGGACAGTGCGGATGCGGATGCAACTAAATTTACTATAATGACCTTTTTTATTGATTAAACAATTATTTCTAATAAGGAATTGGTTTTGGTTTTAATGTCATCATGCGAAATTAATATGTGGGTAGGTACTGTAAATTGGGGTGAGTTGGTTGAAATTTGACTTTCAAACCTCGATAATATTTTATTTTTACATGTGAAAACTGAATGGTGTATATAATAAGTGGTTCGGACGTTTGTATTTTAGTTTGTATTTTATTTTGGGTAGTTTCATTTCATAATTTTGACGATAAAGAGGAAAACCCACCTCACCCCGTAGTGCCTCGTATTTGGGGTGAGAGGGTTTTTCATACAAAGGTGATTTTGGAAGATTGTTGGATCGATTTTTTTTATTATGCGTATTACTATAGCTCCATTTTAAATTGGAATACATTATTTTTGTAGCAGTAGCCTTAAAATCGCTTCTCATCCCACTCTCAAACCTTCTCTCGCCATTCATAACTCACCTCTTCCCGCGAAACCTACTCACCCCGTTTTACGGTACTATATAATAGCAATAGGTATTCCATAATTGGTGCACTTTTTGCATTATGTTCTAAGGATTGTCAGTTATAACGGCCTCCTAGCCTAGTTGGTAGTGACCCTGCCTACGAAATAGGAGGGAAGTTCCCTTAACCATCGTCTTTCGGCGCATATATATTGTATAATAGTCAATGTATCATTTCTCAGATCATTTAAATCTATTTAATACTAAAGTTTCCACTAAATAGGATCTATCATATATGTATGTTTACGTGTTTTTTTAAAGCAACTGCAGTGAAGACGATGACCTAGAAACATCTAATACGTGACATACCACTAAATGCATAATGTATTGAAATTAGTATGGCGTCATCATTACGTGAACATACTTGCAACGAGTAATAAAAACCGGGCAAGTGCGAGTCGGACTCGCGCACGAAGGGTTCCGTACCATAATGCAAAAAAAAAAAGCAAAAAAAAAACGGTCACCCATCCAAGTACTGACCACTCCCGACGTTGCTTAACTTTGGTCAAAAATCACGTTTGTTGTATGGGAGCCCCATTTAAATCTTTATTTTATTCTGTTTTTAGTATTTGTTGTTATAGCGGCAACAGAAATACATCATCTGTGAAAATTTCAACTGTCTAGCTATCACGGTTCGTGAGATACAGCCTGGTGACAGACGGACGGACGGACGGACGGACGGACGGACGGACGGACGGATGGACGGACGGACGGACAGCGAAGTCTTAGTAATAGGGTCCCGTTTTACCCTAAGGTGTACGGAACCCTAAAAATAATCTACCTTGTATTAATGTAGAAAATAGGCGTGTCATCGTCACGCTATATTTTTATCAAGGTTTAAAAGGGAATATGGCTAAAGGATGACATAAGGATGACTCACGTTCATAGACTATTAGGAATCCTCTAGACCGAGTTTAGAGCAATTATTTCATGCAACCGATGATGCCAAAAATGCGGAGGTGCGCGGGACGAGGTGAGCGAAGTCCCGTGCCGTGATTGGTCCGTTCAAAGACACGGACGTCACACAAAGACACTTTCGACTCGAACATGGAGTAAAATTACCGTATGCGTGGCAGAGGGGGTAGCGCTACTATGCTCAGTCTGGAGGATGTTTTGTGCCGAAACTTCCAGCGCTTACTTTTCTATGAAATGACAGGCGATCACGAGATGCTTTCCATAGAAAACGGTGCATCGGAAGCTCCGGCACAGGGCGGACACGCCATACATCAAAACTCGTTTGCGTGTATATGTGTGAACGGCACGTCTGTACACGCGTCATTGTGTGAGTAAGTCACTTAGGGCTACTATTTACATGTTTTTGAGTTCACGGAGCGTTATCGTTGTACTCGTAACGTAAATATCAAACATTTTTATTCCTAAAATTAAAGAAACAAACATAATTTACAAGATGGTATTATCTCCTAGATCCTTGCTATAATAAACTGTTCTATTCACAGGTCACAGCTAATATTATTTGAACGTATATGCGAACTCACCCGTAACCCGTAAAGGCCGTAAAATATTACGTAAAGTATGGTGCGGCAAAAATTACCAAAAATGTCATGTCGAATTGTCGATACACAATTAGCGTGGACTAAATATAAATAATTACAAAACGCTACTTTTTAATATATGTATAATAAAAATAAATGTTCTTTATTTCGTGAATTTGAAAAACAACCATACATCGGCATTTTGAACGTTGCGTCATCGCGCCGCGGCGTTGCTAGCCGAACTGAGAGTATGTCAGGAGTCCGTCAGAACCAGAGATATATATAACTCCGTATAAGATAAATAAAGTCTAAGAAAAAAACGTGCCTCGGACGGCCAAGGAAAAGTCGTTGTCGAATAGATGGCGCCATTACCTTTTTACTATTCTCGGCTAGATGGCGTTAACGACACCGTTTGGTATTTGACAATTTTAACACATATCAGTGAAAGAACATGGGTCAGTAGGGAACAATAAAAATTCTAGCCAAGATCCACTTCGGGTCGTTACGCCACAGCAGTAGGTATTAATCTTTTCATATCTCATGCTCTGAAAGTGGGTCGTTGATGTTCTAAAAGGTGCGCAGAAAGTGATACGTTTATGCTCTAGTGCAGAAAAGTGGTGTACTCCTCTGCGTCCCCGTTCCACGAACAACTGGGTGGAAACAAAATGGAAAAATAGTGTCTTTATTTCCTCGCCTGGAACAATTGGTAATTGTTTAATTTTACTAATCCCACGTTGATCCTTTTTTATATAAAAACGATGTAAGTGAAGTGTTAAAAACAAATTATTCTTGATTTCTTTCGTTGAATTCTATTTACTCGATTTCATAAGGCGGGAACCAAAAGGAATACACCAAAAATATTTTTTTAAACCATACACTTGCGTAAATGAGCAAAGGCAGAATCTTAGACAGCCACAGTTAAACGTTTGTACGATATTAAATTGATTTTTAAAGTTATTTAGCACTATATTCATGAAAATAAAATAAAATACAAGATAAAAATTACTTATATTATAAATTAAATTGTTATTTAATATTTAAAATACTTTTATTATGCTATTACGGTGCGGCGCACCAAAGTCGCGGTGCGGTCCGGTAGTCTATTGCGGCTTTTAGAACGAAAAAGTATAAAATTAAAAAGTAAGAGGCAATCCCGCTGATTTTCATACTATAATGAACAAACCATTTTAAAATTACTGCAGTTTGTTAAAAAATGTGTGTTTTCGTAAATATTGCATCTAAATCTAAATGATTTTCGCTAGGGGTTATTAATCTCTTCACACATGTAAAGTCTCCGATTGCAAGTAAGTCCTAAGGAAAATAAATCATGGCCGTAGATCTATTAGGTACTTCCATTACTGATTTTGCGAAATTGCCTTGTCTTGTTTGGTTTCCTCGCATTCGATATGAAAAGTAGAGTGTTTAACTCGGGTGAAAAGCACCATTTCTGTCTCGGAAATGGGTGCCTTTCGACCCTTGGTTAACAATCTACTATTGCACTCACAGGGATTTGAACCCAGTGCTTTCATTTTCGCAGGAAGGTTACAACTACATAATTGGTTTACAACTCGTCACCAAAGCCAAAGGTGACAATAGTCAACAACCTCACACCGAATATCATTTGTAAAAACTACAGGTCAATAAACTGCAACCACGCTTGTCAGTCATAAGTTACATTCGAATAATCTTCCAATTTTCCTCCTTATCATTGTGTAATAAAGTCCAAATTCGATCAGTTTCCAAAGTCACTTACGTCTATTATGCGCGATAGGGCAGTAATTATTGCTTGTGAAATTACAATGTGGGAACATTGTTTTTTTAGTAAGTATGCATGTTTGGGTAATTATGTACATGTTAGCTAATTTGTTAAAAAACTGACGACATGAATTTGCATAGGTATATTCATTTTTTGCTGTACTTTTGAGAACATCATTTGGACATTTTGGAGTTCCGCAAAGCGGCTTTTTTCATTCGTTTATCAAGATTGACATTTCTAGAAGCAATGCCAGGGGTGCGAAACTCCTGACTTCGGCCACTCGGCTCCGCTCTATACACATATTAGTAGGTTTTGCATGAAAGAAATCTCAAATCGGTATACACACAAAACAAACAATTTAATTTTCACCGCACCAGCTCGGAAAGGCTTACTTTGCACTTCAAAAACTGATAGCAAAGTTGCATTTTATTCACATGTGAGGCAAAGTAATCAAATGCAATTTTGAGTTGTTTTCTTTTGTTTGTTGTTGTCGAGTTGCCGGTAGAATTGACTTTTAAATGATGATTTTGGATGATAAATATTTAATAACATTCATTTGGATTGATTTTGTTTGATATTTTACATTTAATATTTGCTTCGGGTTGGTGTGGTGAAAAATTTTGTGTTTCACTCGGGCAAATTTTGTTTAACCCTCGTGCTTTGAAACCCTCGCAACGCTCAAGATTCCATCTTTCGAACCACTCGCTACGCTCGTAGTTCAATTTTGGAACCTTTCGCTTGCTCGGGTATCAATATTAGCACGAGCGGTTAAACAACAACTTTGCCCCCTTGTAAAACAAATAACTATTATCAATTTATCATGCAAATTAAAAATACTATATAAATGTATATAATTTAAATATCAAAAAGAACCCTTTTTCTGATAAATTTTATCAAGGTCAGAGATCGGACCTTGACAAATTATCGACACTGTGGCCTCGAACAATACAGTGTCGTATTTAGGTATATTTCGTCCGTAATAAAAGTTCATTCCGATTTCATTTCAGTGTATTCCGGAAATCACGCTGGTTTCACGCGGTATATTTTTACAAAAAAAATAAACCATATTTTTAAGTAAAATATAGGTAAGTGCTTTTTCAATTTTTACAAATTCACGCCCAAGAACACGCTAGGTAATTAGGTATTGGAAATGGCGCTTAGCACTGTAAGTGTTTATAGTTCATTCTCGTTAAAAATGCAATAAAATCATCATTGTCCGCCGGCCTAGCCGCGCCCGCAGCCATCATCATGAGATTCATGAGTATGTTTAAGAGCATGGGCCCGATTCGAGTTTTGAAATGGACATCTATTAGATATCTTTTAGACATCACCAAGATACGATAACGATATGTTTATGATCTAACCTGTCAAATTTGACATTTGCGCGATTCTGGAGATAGTCTTGAACGATTTCTGGGACGCTACGTGCGTTGATACCCTGGCGCCGTCCCATATTCCAGGCACCAAAGTTGGCGCTGGTGCGGCCGCATCCTCGGCCGAAAGCCTCAAACGCCGCAAATATGTCACACTAGGTAGTAGCTACATATTTGCGGCGTTTGGTGTGGAAACCTTGGGGCCGTGGGGACCTAGCGCGCGTCGCCTCTATGGGGAGTTATCAAAGCGCCTCATAGAGGCCTCCGGTGACCAGAGGGCTGGCCTATATTTTGCCCAAAGGATCAGCATTGCCATCCAGCGGGGCAATGCGGCCAGCCTTCTGGGCACCCTAACTACGGACCATGACTTAGGGCAAATTTTTTATTTATAAGTTTTAGTGATTTGTTATAAAGTTGTAAAAATGTAATTTAAACTAACAATATAATAAATTTCCACAGGATATGACTTAGAGATCCAATTCACATCTAATAGATATCTTACTCTATCTAACGTAAAAGTGACATTGGTTGCGCGAATTGCGCTGCAAAAGAGAACTAGTTGATATCTAATCTATAACGTATCTAGAATGGATCTTGTACGTGTTGTCTCTTGTGAATATCTTGAAGTTCGAATACTGCAGCATGGCTCTTGTCGGTGGAGTATGCGCCAGTTTTCGCGGTCCTCGGCCAGGTTCTTTAGGTCCCTGTAAGACACGACATTTGTTTTGCTTTTAATTGTTGTGTATAGCTTGCTCGTGATTTTCCTCTCGCTTCAATCTTGCCTTCTAATATAGTTTTAAAGCAAGTGTCGTGTCTTATCAAGTGACCTATCTTTTTCCCGTAACCAATCAAATATTTAATCATTCCGTTCCGTTAGCCAAGTTCGCCAGTTACATCAACCAGACTCATCGCGATTTCTGCAATCAACTTGAGAGCGCTGGGACCCCACGGACCTAGTTTCAACTGTACTTACTTACTTAATGTCGTAACGACCCAAAATGAGTCTTGGCCTCCGACACGAGTACACGCCAGTTGTCTCGATTCTGTGTCATCTCTCATGTGTGTTAGTTTCAATTGTAGGTAAATCTATTGAATTATTATTTATGTACTTGCAGATAAAGCTATGGCTCCAAACGCAACCGATGAAAGCATGTTATCAAACACAAATAAGGAACTTCCAAAATTAATAGCCCCTCAGGCAGATGATTGGAAATTCAAGATTTCGTATACAACAGTCGCTGTTATAAGCTTCCTGCATTTGTCAGCGATATATGGACTTTATTTGAGCTTCACATCAGCTTATTGGGCTACTTTAGTTTTTGGTAAGTAAGGATCTATCCTTCTAAGGCTATTCTTATTTTATCTTATCGTATCTTATATTATCTTATCGTATCTTATATTATCTTATTTTAATGCATCTTATCTTATCTTATCTGATCGTATCTTATCTTATCTAAGGATAGAAGGTCAACCGGGGTAAATGCGTCACTTGCGGTAAATGCGTATTTTGAAGAAAGACATTTTTTGGAATGAACAGCCGATTGTCAGCTAAAATTGTGCATGTGCGCTTATGCCAGCTTACATCCACGTCAATCTGCATGATCTCATAAATCATATTCGTAAAATGAAATGATTATTTCTATCACATATTAAACTAGAATTTATTTTCCAGACCTTGTCCTATTGGAAGCCAGTATGCTCGGCCTGATGGCAGGAGTCCACCGCCTCTGGGCCCACAGGAGCTACAAAGCTACCCTCCCTCTGCAGACCATCCTCATGCTATTCCAGTCATCATCAGGCCAGTATACCGCCATCAACTGGGCCAAAGATCACCGGCTCCACCACAAACATAGCGACACTGATGCAGACCCCCATAACGCTGCAAGGGGTTTCTTCTTCTCTCATGTAGGCTGGTTGCTGGTCCATAAGCATCCGGAGGTCAAGAGACGGGGAGCCAGTATAGACTTGTCTGATTTGACGAGCAATCCTGTGTTGGTGTTTCAGAAAAAGTGAGTATATGCAGTCCTTTAGCGCCTGATTGGTTCTAGTTACTTATGCAATCGCTTAGCCAATCTTCTGCTATTTATAATTTTTTGCAAGATTATATCGTCCTATATTCTTAAACAAAATATGTAATTACTTCCTGTTATAATAGTGAACGGTTATTTTCTGTTGATGCTACTCTGAATATATCCTTCCGTCAATTTAAATAGGTGAAAGAATTTATGTTCAGTTATGTTTTTTGGAATCCTGCAAGGCTAATATGGTCGCCTTTTTATTTTATTGTTCTAACAAGTATGAAAGTGCGAAAGTGACGCAAGAGATGACAAGTGATCAAAATGCGACCATGATATCCATGCAGATCGTTCATCAATCGTAATCCTCATCATGATAAAACTAAAGAAAATGTATGATATATATGAGTTCATTTCCTTAGTTAATATCGAGGTATGTGAGTATTGTGAGTACGAATCTTAAAAGCGCCTACGAATAATTTCCTCTAGAAAACATAGTTACTACTTTTTTTAAATTATGATTTATGTAGGAGCATGTCTAATAACAGACAATCGACAAATAGGGGACGTTGACGCAGCGTATTAATATTATTATACTAATAGTGTGACGTGTTGGTATGCGTTGAATATGTGTCATACATTTGCTGCGTTTACGGTATCTATGTCGGCGGCCGATCGTAAGATCAGGAAGATCGTAATGTTCCTGTGTAATGTTTTTACGATAGTCACATTAAACCAATATATAGGTATAGTAGGATAGGTTCGTTACGTTACTATAAGGTTGCTTCATATGTCCGAAGGGCAAACTGTCCAGAAATAGGAGCCGTCGACTCAGAGAACGGGTCAAAGATTTTCACGTTTCACGATATGTCTAGGAATTTCACGATATGCCTGATCTTACGATCGGCCGCCGACATCTACATCAGCATATTTTGAACAGCGTCGTGGCCAATTCTATTATACCTTAATGTACAGATGTGTTAATTCTTCCGGCTTTACAATTCCTTTTTCACATCACCTATTCGGAAAAGGGTTTTTTCTTCCCTGCTAGGAGGGATCAAAGTAACACTTTTCTGTTCTAGCACACTATTTTTACATTTTTTTGCGCATTTTTTTTTTAGTTTAAATAATCTGTTTAAGCATCAGATTGTACCAACACTAAGATTTTTTTTATTTTCCTCATAGTTGATGTGAAAAGCATTATGACTGTGTCAGCGGTATCAAAATTATTTCATCTTGGGCGTTAACACTTGAATCCCTCATTACGCTCAGGATTCAATGTACGCCCTTGACGGAAATATATCATTTTGATCCCTTGTAACACAAACTACTAATCTTTATTCCTTTATCAACTTATCAAAACTTGAACTTGTCTCTTTTTCAGATACGGCTTCTACATCATCACTCTATTCACCTACGTTCTCCCCACTCTTTGCCCGATGTTCTGGGGGGAGACCTTCCACACTGCCTTCCACGTCAACAACCTCCGCACCATGCTATGTCTCAACTTCGTATCTCTCATCAACAGCGCCTCTCATGCGTTCGGGAAAAGACCTTACGACAAAGAAGTCCGGGCTACGGAAAACATGGCAGTGAACCTAGTTACTCTTGGCGAAGGATTCCATAACTATCACCACGTTTTCCCGTGGGATTACAGGGCTGCTGAGTTAGTAAGTAAGCTTAACTGGACAGCAGCGTTTATAGAGTTCTTCGCGTGGATCGGATGGGCGTATGACTTGAAGACAGTGGAGAATGGTGTGGTTGTCAAAAGAGCCAAGAGGTGTGGGGACGGGACTTATGAAAAACCGGAATTGAGAAGCGAGGCGGGAAGAATGAATAAAGTTTGAATTAAACAGTTTTATATAAAAAGAAATACTGTCTTTTATTAAGTTCGCAAGTTATCAATACCTCTAGTGTAAATTTCATTCAATAGTGTACCGTAGAGTTTCGTATCTTTGCCTGCGCTACCTATTTTCGCCTAGTTTGACATAATGTAAGCCTTACATAAAACTGCTAAATACAAAGTATTTTTTAAGGGTGTCAAGATTCTTCGAACATTCTGCGGCCAACTTCACACAGTTGACCTTTAGTGAGGTTTTTTCGCGACGCCGACCACACGTTTTTTTAAATCAGTGTTTTAACTTCAGTTTTAAACGGTGATACGGACCCGGTAATGTTAAACTTTTTACATGTTTATATCCTATAACTATTTGTTTTTCATATGAAACTATTATTTAATGGCTAGCTTACGTTTAGAAGTCACAATTGGATAAAACATTGGCGAGGGTACTTTGCGTCCATCTTGTTGCCAAATTTCGCCTACCCCTAGGGCTGACAAATTTTTCGTACTACACTTATTAGTGGATGACATTACTTGTTCCCAAATTTAAATATTTTCTTATGTTTGGTTATTTTAGTTTACGCTATATGCAAATGTTTATTTCTACTCTTACCAATATTGAGTAGGTACCAAATAGGTATTTTTATGTCTCACTTTGTGCAAATAAGGTTGATTTGATGTCAACTACGATAATAACAACAAATTGCAACAATTAAACAATTTTGTTCAAAATAATTATTTTTTTAACTTATAAACCATTACTCCCCTTTATTTGGCATGTTGGTAAATTTTTGGCAGCCCTAGCTTCATTATAGAAAATGTATGAAAACAACTTCAAACCGTTACCAACCTTCGCCTACTACCCCGTTTTTTAAATATATGCCTCGTCTGGTGTAGTTAAGGTTTACAGTATATTAGCACATTCAGAGGAGATACGACTTAACATGTGTAAGTCACAGAAAAGTAAGTATTAGCGGCAAGGCATGCCATAGGCGAAGATTGGGAAAATACCCAAACATCGCCTACTTATTGCCTTTGGGGCCATTTATTACCAACTTAACCAATGAAATTAAAAGTTTTAGTGGTGTATACAGATAGGAATACTAAAAAACGTTTTTTCGCCTTAACGGATTAAAATGCTTTCAAATATGAGAGATTTTTTGGGAAAAGTGTCAAAACCCAGGCGAAGATACGAAACTCTACGGTACCTAAGTTGTTTGTAAAAAGCTTAAGGTACCTTCCTGATTCAGACTAAACCAGCGGCGGTAGCAGGGTCTCATTTTTATCGCTTGTCACCATGCCTGTCACGTTCTACCAAGTATGTAAGTGCGAAAATGACGGGCATAGCGACATTACGCTAGCAATGCAGTCGGCAGAAATGCCGCGCTGCAATACTGCAGCAGTATTGCTGTCGACAGAATTCTGTATAATGCTTAAAGTTCTCCTGGAAAATAAGTAATTTTCATTTAATTTAATTTATGTGGACCTACCTAATGTACCTGCCTAATGTATGTGATTTAACCTGACCTGACCTTATTTGATTGCTTTTGTTTTGTTTAAATGTTTTAATCTTTAGCCTATGTTTGAATCTGATTGTATGCATGTATTGTCCCTACCACATAAGCGTTTTGGCATCCTTAGCTGTAAGTTTATGCATGTGAATGAAATAAAGAAATAATAGTGAATTGGTAACTTAATACAAATTTATTACTATAAATATGATATATCTAACTATATATGTAACACTTTAAACTCTCGCGTTTTGTACACATATTTAATTACACAAACGGGTCTACCGCGATATAATTTCATTGTTTTTACCTGCAACTCAGCTGAAACGTCGGAATTAAAGGTAAAAACAATGAAATTATATCGCGGTAGACCCGTTTGTGTAATTAAATACATCTAACTATAGTTTAAGAGCGTCTGCAACCACACGTACTAATAAACGGAGAGCCGGAGTTAACGTTAGCATTGTTCCCGCTCGGGTTCCCGCGCTCCTGCGTGATGGCGACGGTATCTCCGCACCCGTACGACACCGCAGCCGACCCGCTGGTCGGGTACGTGCCTTCGAACGCCACCGCGCTCAGGAACGGCAGCGCGCCGGAGAGGCCTAACTCCCCGGCGAGGCTTAGCTCCGCGCCAAGCGAGAGGCCGGAGGGAATGATGGGGCCGTTGCTGTTCACGGTTAAGACGCCGCCGTTGTTGGGCGATGTGATGCAGCCGCAGTTTTGGCCGGAGATGTACTGGAATAATGAAATTTATATTTGAATACATAACAGTCAATACAAAATGAGAACTTATGCCGATGGCCTAGGAGATTAAGACAGGGATATGCGTTTTTCTAATTACGAAAGCCGTGAATTCAAAATGTTCGAAAGCAAATATATTATTTTATATAAGTAGTTAGCACCACACTACTAAACATCAACGCCTACAGTTTTAAACAAGCAATATCGTTATCCAAAGTTTTTATTTAAGAGTACCTATATTAAAATATATAATTTAAAGATTAATATTACAGGTAAAATATGTTCAATCATGTTCAATGCACAATTAAATTGTTTTTACTGGAATTTGGTGTTTTGGTTTCGGTACAATGTTTTTACGGCTACTTACTTAATTTAATTGTAGACATTCAAATGATAATACAAATCTTAGAGTGAGTGTGTATTTAAGTAGGTAGGTACCTACTTCACTTCTTTAAAAATATGTTATCGTAGTGGCAACTCGTTTATATCTTATAACTAAACAAAAAATACTTTTTGAAAGAAAGAAAAGAAAATCATTGTAGCTAAGTAGCTACAATGATTTTCTTACCTGGACTAGGAAAGTAGCAACGCAGAGTACTGTGACTTTGAAACTCATTTTGAATTTAATTCCTTGTTTTAGAGTAAACAGTGAATGACCTACTTTATCAACTGGTATAGCTTTTATATGTCTCTATCACCTTTATGTAAGATTTCGATAAAAGTTAGTAAAATTAACGATAATATGTTGCAAATTTTGAACAATCCGCGCGCTAATATTTTTAGATTCTGAACCTAATTCACATAGTGATAGAATTTATAATTCAAAATATTTTCTACGTGAAAAAGTATAAAAACATGAGGTATATTGCTGGTATTCAAAAATAGTAGCTGTTAAGTTGAAATTGGGTCAATAATTGCATGAAACTCTAAGGCATTTGACTTACGTGTAGTAACACTAATATTATTTTCAAAATATTTCTTATCATTTCGATAAGAAAAATTTCATATTTATAAACGTTCGATAAACCAATTAAATGATTATACAAATTATAAATTGCCAATCGTTTTACGTAATGTTAACCTGCATGTTATTGCTGTGTCAGTATAAAACGGGTGACATAGATATGTGGAATCATTCAAATTGTTTTGAAGAAAACGGGACAAGGCAAATAGATCTAACGAAATGTCTCCCTTCATTGTATTTGTTTTATGTGCGCAGGCTTGCCTGATCCAGGTAAATATCATGATATTTCTAAGTTTTATATTAAAGGAAAATATCGAAAAATTTACGCTTTCGGCGGGACTTGAACCCGCAACCACAGCAATCCGTGCGTTAGCTCTAACCAATCAAATTGAGCTACGGAAGCCTACCAGAAACTCGCGAATCTTTCCATTCCTTCCCTTATACATATATACACGCCTTTGGCTTTTTTTTGGGTCCATATTGGGTTGCATAATAATTGATTGTCCTAATGTAATGTTACGCATAAAACTCATTTCGCATAATTGTTATTGTGCTGGAAATCTTAACATTTCTGAAAAATTATAACACAAACCTAAACCTAATCTACCCTATTCTATACAACCTATGCAAAATATGTTAGAAAATTTTATTGTATGGAAAGTTTCATAGTTCTCTGCTGCTTGACGTTGACTGGTCTGTTAATTGTGGTTGGTGCAACTGACCCTAATTTTCACATTTATACTATCAGGCCTATCAGCAGAACATACCTTTAGCTGTAGCTGTATTTTATTCCTGCTTCCACAGACCGTGCTAAGCCAGTCCTGCGGTTTCCCGCAACTTCCCTACTCCGGAATCGGCGGGCTGAACAACGCACCGCCGCCGACGCCGACGCCGGCGCCGCCGTGCGCGTCGTACGGCGGCGCGGGCACGGGCCAGGTGGCCGTGTCCGGCGACATCGACGCGAGCGGCCAGACCGTCGTCGTCGGCTCCGTGCCCGTGCTCGGCTCCGTCGACTTCAGTGGCACCGTGCCCGCGTCCGGCTCCGTATCCATCTCCGGACAGTGCGGATGCGGTTGCAACTAGTCGAAATCCCAGTATTTTAGTATAATATAAACAATTTATAAATATACCTAAGTGTTGTTTCTTTCTTCTTAATCTTACTGCCCAATTTGAACTTTAAGATCGACGACGACGTCATCCGAAGGGCCCTTGTCAGTGCCAAGGTACCGGCGGTCCTCGAGCCCAACGGTCTGGCCAGGGTCGATGGCAAGAGGCCTGACGGAATGACGCTGGTGCCTTGGAGTATGGGACGGCCACTTGTCTGGGACGCTACGTGCGTAGATACCCTGGCGCCGTCCCATATTCCAGGCACCAAAGTTGGCGCTGGTGCGGCCGCATCCTCGGCCGAAAGCCTCAAACGCCGCAAATATGTCACACTAGGTAGTAGCTACATATTTGCGGCGTTTGGTGTGGAAACCTTGGGGCCGTGGGGACCTAGCGCGCGTCGCCTCTATGGGGAGTTATCAAAGCGCCTCATAGAGGCCTCCGGTGACCAGAGGGCTGGCCTATATTTTGCCCAAAGGATCAGCATTGCCATCCAGCGGGGCAATGCGGCCAGCCTTCTGGGCACCCTACCTACGGACCATGACTTAGGGCAAATTTTTTATTTATAAGTTTTAGTGATTTGTTATAAAGTTGTAAAAATGTTATTAAATAAAGTCAACTTTAAGATACGTCATTTAATAGATCTAGAAACAATTTGACTCGCCCTCCGGGTTTTTCCTGGTGCAAAGGCTGTCCATCGCAATTCATAATCATTTTATTCGTAAAGCTAATTTACATGTCAGTCTGGATACAAATTTAAAAATATACGGAAAATAAATAATCCTTACATAGTAAGCATAATCCGATTAAATATCAATTTGTAAATGTAATTCTATACAGCTAGAACATACAAAATAAAAAAAGTCAATTATATAAATCTAATAATAAAACTAATAATTCAAAACGGTAGCGCAGCGAGTGTGGTGGGCAGCAAGCCTATTATGGATCGCTTTATCCACATTTATCCACGTGATAAAACAACTGTCCTTTTTAATTTTGCGGGATAGAAAGGAACGGACACCGTTTTATCACGCTGTCACGTAGACAAATACGACCATCATATCCGTGCCCGAGGGTAGCGCGCGGGGAGGCCTCTTTCAGTAGTTTTTATATTCCTTGTTTTATTTTAGATATATTTAGGGTTGTGTTTTAATTTAGTATTATTCTTAGATATATTTATATAGTTCATAAGTTATTGATTTGGTATCGTCTTGGGTGTTCCCATTCGTTTTTCGTCAAGTTCTTAAATTAGTCCTATTCTGCTTTCGTCACTCATTCTACATTGAAAGCCACCGACGTTTGTGACGAATGTAGAATGAGTGACGAAAGCAAAATAGGACTAATTTAAGAACATGACGAAAAACGAATGGGACGACCCAAGACGATACCATTAATTTGTCTTTTTACTGTCTTTCTAAGAAACGATATGGATTAGATGTGTCAGAGTAAAAGTGACGTTTTTGTTTGAAGAAGAAGAATGTGACGTCACATTTGACACTGACATATCTAATCCATATCGTTTCTAAATCTACAAATTAACGTGTTTGAAAGTTCGAAACGGGCCGTTAGCTTTTTGTCCCGATGTTCTTTTACAAGGAAAAAATCTAATAAATTAGAACTATAATGAAATAAAATAAGTTCCAAAATTTAAAATTGCAAAAATGATTTCGGGACTTAGTAGGATAATGGTAGATTATAAACTATGGAACCTACTATCGTCTACATTATGAATTAACGGCCTCCTAGCCTTGGGCCTTGTCGGCAGTGACTTTGACTACGAATGAGGAGGTCCCTGGTTCAAAATGTGACAATTATTTGTGTGTTTATCACATTACAATTACATGGCATGTGTCATATCACTTCCTCGGTTTTCCAAGTGGTTTACCATCGCATAATTTATGCTCATAGGTACTTATTTTAGGGACGTTTATTACAATCACTTGCTATACAATACACGGGGAAACCAGCCTTAAAAGAACTCGCTTATTACCCATTCGGATTAAATCAAAGCTTGATTTTTTTAACGCCTTTAATGAACCATAACAATTAAATAATATTAATATATTTAACTATACTCATGAACTAATTTAGTCGAACGAAAAAATAACTGGATTAGAGCACCTAAAGTAATTTAAAATTAAGTGTGAAAATTAAGTGATTAATTTGTTTTTGCGTTCCTCTAATTTTATCCATGAGTGTAAGCACCTAGTTGCCTAGCATGAAGATTTTTAATTAAGTATTTTTCAAGTACTTAAGTGCCGTTCAGAGGGCCAGACCTACGTTTGCTCGCGCAATAACGGCTATTATGACGTGTTGTGACTTGTGACCAAGTCACTTTATACCTACCTATTGTCTTGACTTAACCTCTTTATAATAGACAATTAGATATGGGGTGACCCAAGCGCCATTTCCGTAAAACAGATCTAGAAGAGTTACTTGGACACTAGGACTTGTACTGTTAAGACTAGATATAGTTTATTGAAGTTAGCGTTTTATTGTACTAGTTTTAATAGATTTTGTTTATGAGATAATTGGGACTCAAAGTGAAATATAATTGTAAGTATATTTGATATTAGAGCATTTCCAGAAAAAATGGTACCAATTTACTTTTTTAGACAAACCATCATATTTTGGGTTATACTCGGAATCACGAGGACTATCGATTTAAAAAGGGAAAAAAAGTGCCCGAAATAATTGTCAGTTTTGTGACGCATTTTCCCATATATTTTATATGGACCGTCACAAAACTGACACTCAAAAATGTTATGAAAAACTGGGGTGAATTTATTTCTTTATTTAAATCAGTAGTTCGCGTGATTCTGTGTAGAAATAACCCAGAAGTTGGTGGTTATCTGAAAAAAACCGGCCATGTGCGAGTCGGATCCGCTCACGAAGGGTTCCTTACCTTACGAGCAAAAAAAATCACGTTTGTTATACGGGAGCCCCACTTAAATATTTATTTTATTCTGTTTTAGTTTTATTTGCTATAACAGAAGTACATAATTTGTGTGAATTTCAACTGTCTAGCTGTCACGGTTCGTGAGATACAGCCTGGTGACAGACAGGCGGACGGATAGACGGATAGGTGGACAGTGGAGTCTTAGTAATAGGGTCAATACACAACAATAAAATATGTCGAATATATATTATATATAAATATGTATTATAAATATCGTTGTATGAGTTACCACAACGCAAGCTTTCTTGAGCTCACGGGCTTTGTCAATTTGTGTAAAAAATGTATTATAATATTTATTTATTTTTATTTAATTTTATGTTAAAATCCCGGATACTTATTAAGTGTCATTTGGCATGGTAACCTGCTTATGACGTCGTAATACGGTCATATGTTTCAATTATAAAACTATCTATGTACATACTCGTACAAATTGCAAAAATAACGAAATATTTTTTTTGTCTTTGAAGTACCTATATATGTCTGTGAAGTACTTTCCTATTTGTTTTAATAAAATCAAATAAAAAATCAAAATACATTTATTTCAGAAAAGCCAGAGATCCATACCTACATGTAAAGATAAAATAACAATTTAAAATACCACAATAAGAATAATGTTAAGAAAAAATAAAATATAATTTTGCTTACATTTAATTTTTTCTTAATTATTTTTATTGTGGTAGAAAAATGAAATATCTCCTTCGATTTTATTTTTTCTTAATTATTCTTATTGCGGCATTTTAAATTGTTACCTAATTTATCTTTACATGTATGGATATCGGGCCTATCTGAAATAAATGTATTTTGATTAAAACAAATATGTAGGAGGTATCTAAGTAGATATTTTATTTTTTCTTCGTTATTCTTATTGTTTACCACCATTTGGGGTAGAATGCGTCCAAGTCGTACCGCCATCTCCTTTTCGGTACCGCCGTCTACTGTATAACGAGGGGAGGCCTTTGCCCAGCAGTGGGACACCAAAGTAGGCTAGAGAAAAAAAAAATCTTATTGTGGTATTTCAACATTATAACTAAGTAAGCACTTAAGTTACAATGTTAGTTGCAAATGTTGCAATTAAAACACGTAATGAGTAATGACATAGGCTTGCAAAAAAATAATTACTACACCAAGACAATGTTATTAATTAATTTGTGATCATCAGCGATTACTGATGGTTGCACTGATTTATTCACGATTTTAAGGCGACTGACATAGACACATTGAATAAGTTACAATTGTCACAAAATAATACCGAGTGTGGCCTGTAATATGAGCAAAAAAATTAACTGTAGGCTGTACTCCTCATACTGATCAACATTTGTTCAGCAACTTTTGAAAATAACTTGTAGTTTGATTTTTAATACAGTTTAAAGGTTATTCAAAGACGCAATGTATTGCGAATTTTGTTATGTTTAAGGCTTGACAAGCAACGTCAATCACAATGATATGACGTGGCGATGGCGTCCATTGAAGATAATATTTATTTTGTATGAAAAATAGGGAGTATAAATACTTCATAATTTTTTAAAGTTGTTCAACAAAAGTGTCACCGTTTGAGGAGTACAATCTATGTTTTAATTATTTGCTCATGTTACAGGCCACACCCGGTATAATATTAAAATACACCTGGGGCCCATTTCTCGAACAATATTAGACTAATATTATTAGTCCACAAACTGTCAAATCGTATGGGTTGCCATGGCAACACACTAATAATATTAGACTACTATCGTTCGAGAAATGGGCCCCTGATATTTGAATGAAGTCATTTAGTTAACTGCGTCTAGCTCGTGCCAATACGTGTAACCACAAGTACGAGCGAAATGCACGACTACTGAATAACATCTTGTTGTATCTTTAGGTATTTAAATAAAAGTAAACAAACAATTTGTACATTGTCGGGTAGTTGTAACATTTATTGGTTAACCAACCAAATACAAAACCACCTGGATCTGTCACGGAACGAACTGACTTCAACGTACATTATTTGATCATGGAATGTTTTCATCTACCCTCAACTGGCTTAAGGAGCCATTTGAGGGTAGATTTTGTTTACTTTTATTAAAATACCTAAAGGTACAGAGTAAGTTTGGGGCTTACCTTTGTGCATACTACTGTATTTTTTAGTTATTCTCAATAAATTTATTCTTATTCTTACATATTTTAGACGTCGTTGTTTTTTTTAAATCTTTATTTAGGAAAAAAAAGGCATTCATCACTGAACGATAATGCCGACCTCATAATAATTACATACGATGATTTTAGTGTACGTTCGAATTGACCTGTTACTGTTAATAAATCAATACATTTTTAATTTTTAGTTAGTGAGCCAGATGTTGAAAGAGCTACTTGCATTATTTTGGTAGTTTCGGAACGAAATCTGCACACTTTTATGAGCGAAGCGAAGGTATAGAACCTACATTTTTAACTAAAAATAAAGGCATATACTTATTTTGATTTAAATAATCATACAATATAAGATTACCTTGAGCGTTTAATTCTTTAACAGAATCTACATGCCTACTCATCTAATTCAATTAATTTTTTTTTCGGTGAAGCTTTAAGAATGTGAGAATAAACGCTAAAATATTTTAAATTATTGTTAAAATTTAACAGATTAATAGTGAATTAAGATTAACCAATAAATACAACTGTCAGATCAGATTCCACTAGTCTGTAACTGTGTACTACCCTAGAATAATTTTGTACGTAGTCGCCTTAAGAATTATCTACATTAACTGATCACGCAGACAATGATGACAATGGAATTACTGCCTGAAATGCATTTATCCTGTAAATTTGCTCACTGTCAATTACAAATTAAATAGTGTATTGCGACATAAAGGTAGCCACTGACGAGCCTTCCAACAGTCCAAATAGCGAGGCTGCAATCCAAAATCGGTCCGTGAATGTCAAAAACGTACAATGCTTAATATTATGATGCTGTCCATTTGGATGAATCCATTGTAACTGCATCCATTTGGAAGGCTCGTCAGTGGCCTGCTTAATAAGGTATTGAGTAGGCACCGGTTGGGTACCGAAAATAATAGAAAATGATTGAGTCCATCTAAAGATTCGGCCACACCGTTGCTCAAAAAACGGTGACGGTGCGGAATCGCAGTGACGTGCCGTATAGGTACCGCTTGGAGGGCTTGCGATAAAATCGTGACACTTACGGCGACTCCGCGCCGTTAGCGTGCTTTAAGCAACGGTGTGGTCAAATCTTAGATAATTTAAACTAACTTAAGTCGTATCCAGACTAGTCAATTTTACGCCAATCTGATTAAATTTCCCGATCGAATCAGGAGGTGCGGACGCAAACGCCAATTTGGCTCGCCGAATTCACCCGCCGAAAATAACCGCTACTACCGATAAAATGAGGTGCGGACGCAAGAATACCAATTTGTGAGGCCAGTATTTTCGTTCTGGGGCATTTTTTCAATTTAGAGGGCTCTAATATCACCATAAATCTAAAATTAGAGATTGACGCCAATTTCATTACTGATCTAATCGACCGATTTGATCAGTCCTGTCTGGATACCGCTTTACTATAACCAGCCATTCTCAAAGTGTGTTCCGCGGAACCCTAGGGTTCCGCAAAGCCTCTGTTGGGGTTCCGCGAAAATATATTTGTAATAATAAGAAAAAAACCAGCTCTTCTAAAGATATATCTGGTCCACAGTGATGAACGAAAATGTTTAATTTGGGGTTCCGTCAAATATTTCGCTTGCCGAAAGGGTTCCGTCACCAAAAAAGTTTGAGAACCGCTGCTATAAACGATTGCCATTTGCCTATGCCTCCTGAACTTAACCTTAAATAACAGAAACTTTATTTTTACAGCTTCCAAAATGCCTCCCAATGCCCGCGACGAGGCCGAGGGACGTGTGAAGGACGAGGCCTGCGAACGCCTAATCGCTCCTCAGGCCTCACCGATAAAATACGAGGCCTCCTACATTAATATAGCCATGTTCACATATTTCCATACGGCCGGCGCTTATGGAATATATCTGGCGATCACAGAAGCGAAATGGGCGACTATATTATTAGGTGTGTACAATACAATACAATACAAATTCTCTTTATTGCACAACCTGAATAAAACATTTTTACAGAGCGACATACATATTACATGAAGACAGAGGTAACAAAAGGCGGTCTTATCGCTAAAGAGCGCACACTGGGCAAATATTAGACTCTTCCAGACAACCTTAGGTAGTGGAGAAATGATAATATTAATGAAATCTTACGCCGCCGCCAGTATTCCTGGTCCAATGCCTTGAGGCCTATTTTAGATTTAAGCTTTCGTTTGGTAATACCATTGTATGTATTAACTTGTTTGAAAATTAAAAAAAACCTTACCTTACTGTGTACCTATGTACTAACAAAGTAGAATTTTAAAATGTCATCAATTCAACCTCCTAAGGCCCCACAGCCCTACAAGAAACCAATCTCATATTTGCCTAGTGTGTCCGAAGGTTGCGAATTCTAATCATGCGGCTTCGATTTAAAAAAAAACAACGGGTTGCACTCCGGGAGTGCCGGCAGAAGTGAAAACAGGTACAGGTGACAGGTACGGGCTGAAAAACAGCGCTGTGCAGTCGCCAGACTCGCGGCATAAGCTGAGTCCCGAGCCTATTGTCGCACTTGTCGCACTTAGGAAAACTCAACGACATCGTAACTCAAAATATTAATAACAGGGCCATATACTGCAAAATGTCTGCAGCACTATGTATATTTGAGGTTAACGCCATCTAGCGTTGTATCGTCGCATTACTTGAAACCCCTAAGCGCATCACTGTGAGAGTAATCACACAAGCTTGAGGGAAACACACTAGATGGCATTTAAATCAAACAACAATGATATTGTCCGTCACACATAACATATTAAGTTACGCAAGCGCCCTGCGCCGCCTACATGAAACAGCAAGCTCAGGCATACATTTTCGCTGTGCGGTAGAAAGAGAGGAGAGACGCCTTACGCGTTACGCCTTACGCTGTCTCGAGTTTATCATTTTTTCCCCACCTCAAAAAGTGCACAGCGCCGCTAAAGAAGTTTTCACTTCAAAAATGTTAAAACAAAATCTGCATTTCCCCAGCTATCATACTCCACGAGGCAGCCATAGTGGGTACTACAGCGGGCTCGCACCGCCTCTGGGCCCACAGGACCTACAAGGCCAAACTCCCCCTACAAATCCTCCTCATGCTACTCCAATCCTTCGCCTGCCAATACTCCGCCTTCCACTGGGCCAGGGACCATAGACTCCATCATAAGTTCTCTGACACGGACGGAGATCCACATAACGCGACTAGGGGATTCTTCTTTTCGCATATTGGCTGGTTGCTGGTTAAAAAGCATCCGGAGGCGAAGAAGAGGATTAGAAGAATTGATGTGTCGGATCTTATGGAGAATAAGGTGTTGATGTTTCAGAAAAAGTAAGTGTTTTAGTATAAACCTGGGGTTAACTGGTTAAACCGTTAACCCAGTGTCGAATTGTACTGGTAACCACGGTATTCCAGGGTGAACCTGTTAAACCGTTAACTCAGTGTCAAATTGTGCTGGTAACCATGGTAACTCCAGATTTAACCGGTTTACCCCGGGTTAGTGGGATGGTGCAAGTAGCGCTTAGATGTTTAGACGTCAAGTAACGCTTAAAATCGTCGTTTCGTACCCTACAAACGCTTAATGAGTATCAATGTAGACCTCAATTTTATCTTTTCGAGTTAGGGGACCGTGCGCGTTGGCCTAAATCTAAAACTTTAATTAGCCATTAGATAGGTACTTTACGGTAATAAGCAAATAAATTATGCCTCCTAAATATTCAATAACTCATTTTTTACAGGGGTCGGACAAAAAGTGCGGATGACGTAAAAATGACGTAATCTTGCACACAGGATGATGTTTGAGTTTGTATTTAAACTTCCGTGTCACGTACCTCCAAAAACGGAAAATTGCCATAATATTCGAGTAAAGATGACATTTAGAGCGTTTTCTTATACATTAGTAAATATAAATTTTAGCTAAATATAATCGTGAAGATACAATAGCTAAACAATAACGAAGTCAATTTATTGTTCATCTGATTGACAATGTGTCAGTCAAAAACGTACTTACTCATTTCAAGTGGCGATATCGTTTAATAAAGAGGTTGATAAATGATAGGTGATAATTGTTTATGAAAATCAAAAATACTATTTGAAATCATCCTATAAGTGGTTTGACGTCATCCGCACTTTTTGTACGACCCCTTCATCATTTATTATACCTTTATTGAGTGTTATCAAATGAATTTAAAACTAAAATTAACTACAGTTAAAATAACTAAAGCTAAAAAAAATCAAATGCCTACTGTAAGAAAAAAAAGAAAAAGCTGCCTGCGCGATGGTCACGTGTGGCCTCCCTTAGGGGTTTGCTGAGCACCTTGTGAAGCCCCCGAGCCCCCCTACCCCACGGACCGAGTTCATACTCGCTCTCATTCACGTTGGCGGGTATGGGGTCTACATCAGTAACTTAAACTTGATATTGACACTTCATGCTAATTTACAGAGGGCTCCTATATTTGTTTGCTTTCGCCCATAAGTTTGGTTTTTCTATTTAAATAAGACGTATAGCGACGTTAGGAGTTCTTGGCTTCAAAATTGATCACATGATTTACCCTTTTTTTCAGATATTCAACCCCATTCATCGGCACAATCTGCTTCATCTTACCAACCCTCTTCCCCATGTACTTCTGGAACGAGACCTTCGCCTCAGCATGGCACCTGACCATCCTCCGAGTGATAATATCCCTCCACGTCACATTCCTGGTCAACAGCGCAGCCCACGCCTTTGGTAACAAACCTTATGACAGAAACATCACACCATCGCAGAGCATCTCGATATCTCTAGCAACTTTAGGAGAAGGATATCACAATTTTCATCACGTTTTCCCTTGGGACTACAGAGCAGCAGAACTGGGTAATAATGCTGTTAATTTTACGACACTTTTCATAGATTTTTTCGCCTGGCTTGGGTGGGCGTATGACTTGAAAACTGTTGGAAATGATGTCATAGCGAAGAGGGTGGAGAGGACTGGAGATGGAACTAATCTTTGGGGGTGGGGAGATAAGGATATGTCTAAGGAACATGAGGAGATTGCTAAAGTGTTGTAGTGAAGACTAAGGGCCCATTTAGATGATACGAGAACTCGTATGCGAGTTTCATTACATTGCGGTTTTTGATCGGTCGGTTGATTTGGACGTAACCAACAGTCCGCAATGTAACTAAAATCGCATGCGAGTTCGCGCGCCGTCTAAATCTGCCCTTAGGCTGTCGGACCCAGTTGGTAAAAACAAGACTAGATTTAAAATTTCTAGACACAAGTATTTAACCTACTGACAGTTGGTCCTAAGTAGAGATGCCCCGAATTTGGCCGAATACCGAATATTCAGCCCCTCTCTCGGCCGAAGCGCCGAATATTCGGCACGGCATGCAATTATTTTGAAAACGGTGCGCCAACTAACCGCAACATCTGGTAACATAATTATATATTTTATTGAACAGAATTAATGAATGTAGTTAGAGTTAATCAAATCAGACCCATGATAAAAATAAAAATAAATGTAACAACAAATGCTCAAAGAAGGGTCTTGGTATTTAACAACTTTCCAAGAATACATTTTGTTGAATATTTTAATGTTAGTATTCATAACATTGTACATATGTTTACTTGTCTAAGTTGTATAAATGTATAATAAATAAAAATACTTAATCCTAAAGATAACGTTTTATTTTATTACTACTTCAATATATCAGCCTTCTATGTATTATACCCCACCCCCAATAATTAAATGCTTCCTATGCTATACAGTAAAGCCTCATAAGTAGGTACTAAGCGTTGGGCCCGCAAGGGTCGCCGTCTCCTGCGTTATGGCGACGCCGTTTCCGCACCATGTGACGGCAGCTTGGCTGGTCGAAGGCAGCCTGCCCTGCATTTGTACCGCACTAAGAAATGGCATATGATGTCATAAAACCGGAATGGGCCCGCACGGATCCCCGTCTCCTGCGTTATGGCGACGCCGTTCCCGCACCATGTGACGGCAGCTTGACTGGTCGAAGGCAGCCTGCCCTGCATTTGTACCGCACTAAGAAATGGCATATGATGTCATAAAACCGGAATGGGCCCGCACGGATCCCCGTCTTCTGCGTTATTACGACGCCGATTCGTCACCTATAGGTGATGGCAGCTTGGCTGCTCGAAGGCAGCCTGCCCTGCATTTGTACCGCACTAAGAAATGGCATATGATGTCATAAAACCGGAATGGGCCCGCACGGATCCCCGTCTTCTGCGTTATTGCGACGCCGATTCCTCACCTATAGGTGACGGCAGCTTGGCTGCTCGAAGGCAGCCTGCCCTGCATTGGTACCGCACTAAGAATGGCATATTATGGCATAAAACCGGGAACGGATAGCTTACCTTTCAAACAGTCAGTCATAAATATGTACATTTTAATAAAGTTAGGTTACAAATTGTATATAATATATATAGGTATAGACATTCGAGTATATCAGAAATGCAGAAAAACATGTTTTGTATTATTTCTAATGTTTTAATATCACTTAACTTTGTACAATACACTTAAATCTAACGTGTATTAATAAATAGAATTAATAATAGTAGCACATTTTTTTGTGGCAATTTGTGGCCAAACAATGTTTTTGTATTTAATAGCTCCTCTACACGATGGGCCAACGCCGGCCACTCCAAGGGACGCATTTATGCGTTAGAGGAAGCAAGTGATATTGCTATCTCATTCTATCGCATGGCTGCGTGGCCTTGGAGTGGCCGGCGTTGGCCCATCGTGTAGAGGAGCCATAATATGTACAGTCGTCATCAGATATGTATATCGTAGCGGGCGATGTACTCAAATATATCGGAGCAGCATAACTTTTCAATAAATTCGTTACACTAGGTATGGTCAATAACATCAAAACATGTAACTTGACATAAATATATATAAGAGTAGCGACTTTTCAATAAATTCGGAACATAACGAGGTAAAAATATCAGACAGCACAGAACGTCAAAGGTATCTACGCATTCAGGATGATCATAAAGGTACACTGATACCTACGAATATCGAGACGACTGGATTATACCAAAAATGCAGTATTTTACACTATGTTTGTTTTGTATGTGTCATTATTTAACCTTCTCGACGCCAATGACATCGCCAAAGACGGATTAATCGGTCACAGACCACAGAGCAATATAGACCTACGTGTATATGCATAAGGTCCAATTTAAGTTTTGACACTTCAGTGACATGGCGTCTGAGTGACAGCTTTTGTGTTTGGCACGGCGTCGAAAAGATTAACGAAAAATAGACATGAAAAAATTGATTTTCTGATAAATAACCTAGTTGGCCACATTGTGCTTGTTGTTGTGACTTTATTTGTGGGTGCGAGTAGTATCTTAACCTCTAGCCGCCCAGAGACCTATAAAAAGATCTCCTGTTCCATTCTAATTTGAACTTTATGTTGTAAAATCAAAATTTCATTTCGCTTGGCAAGGTTTGACGTATGGGTGGCTAGAGGTTAAAATTATAACCTAGCATCTGACTAGAGCAAGATCAGCCGTGGTCAACCCGCCCGCAAACTTCGCGTTGGGTCCGCACGGGTTACCCGTCTCCTGCGTTATCGCCACGCCGTCTCCGCACCCATAGTCCACTGTAGCTTGTCCGATCGACGGCAGCGCCCCCTGCATCTGAACCGCACTTAGGAACGGCATAGAACCGGAGACAGCCAGCTGACCTTGCATGCCAAGGTCGGAAAGTAAGGAAAATAAGGTTGCGAGTATCTTAGAATTATAAACTAGCATCTGACTAGAGCAAGATCAGCCGTGGTCAACCCGCGCGCAAACTTGGCGTTGGGCCCGCACGGGTTACCCGTCTCCTGCGTTATCGCGACGCCGTCTCCGCACCCATAGTCCACTGTAGCTTGTCCCGTCGACGGCAGCGAGCCCTGCATCCGGACCGCACTTAGGAACGGCATGGAACCGGAGACGGCGAGCTGACCTTGCATGCCAAGGTCGGAGAGTAAGGAAACTCCTGAGGGTGCGATGGGGCAAGTGCAGGTTATGGATATGGGGCAGCCTTCGGTGTTGACGAGGGTTTTGGTGAAGGCTACGATGGGAGGTTCGGGGGGGTAGTCGTAGTACTGGGCGGTGATTTTCTGAAAATTAGTGAATGGATTATTAGGTATTGTTAAATCGGCTTTTTTATTTTTGCCCTAGTTAGAGGTCGTCTAGAAAGTATGTGATCATATTTTGGCCTATTTTTGAACGCTATTTTCAAAATTCGTACCGACCAAACTATTTCAGATAGTAAACAAAGAAAAAAATTAAAAACATGCGTTAACATACGAGTATGTAAAAAATTAAAAACGTGCATTAACATACGAGTAGGTAATAGGTATGTTATTTAATTATGGTTAGGTACTTACTTGAACAAAAAGCGCAAAGGCACAGATAACTGTTCTGATATACATTATAATTATAATTTAAAATAACCTATTAAAGTATTAACTACAACTAATATGATTAAATGTATCAGTGGTTGATTTATACCGCTTCTTGCCAAATAGATAAAACGTTTTAGGTGAAATGCAATCAAGTGTTAACATAGATTTTATCGATAACTATGATTTTTTACAATCGTTATCGATTTATGCATCGATTAGGTTGTAACATAGGTTTATCATAACATATGTAACCTAATATAGGTAGGTAATTAAAGTTTTTTTAACCATAGGTACATTAAGTAGGTAAGCAGCTTATTTTATTAAATGTGTGGCACTAATTTTTATATTACTTACAAGTACCTACGTTTCTTTTATTTTTTGCCATCTTTATACAACTGGACCTTTTTGCCACTTTTGTGTTATTTCTAGTCAGGATCGCAAGCCCTTTTCATCCTAATAGGAGAAAAAAGTGTCCTAAAATTTCCATTTTTCAGACTTTCCTTTTTGTTACCGCCATACAAAGTATATGAAAAATGGTAACACAATAGGAAAAAACTCTGGGACATTTTTTTATCCCATTAGAATCGAAAGAGCTCGTGATTCTGAGTAGAAATAACACAAAAGTGGCAAAAAAGGTCACAATATATAGAAATGGCAAAAAATAAAAGAAACGCTCACAAATGCTTACCCCCTTATTCATAACTAAATATAATTTCTTTAAAAAAAAGGGAACCGCCTTCAAAAAACCAACCCACTGAAACGACAACGCACGACGAGAAGTCGGTTTACCAAAACAAAGTGTGCCTATGTTGCACCAAACCTGAGTTCCACTAGGTACAGCCAGGGTTCAGCATCCGCTCTATCCAGGGTACTGTTCTCCCAAGTGCTCATCAAGATGTGACGGATGACCAAAATAGCGTGGGCCTATGTTGCACCAAACCTGAGTTCCACTAGGTGCAGCCAGGGTTCAGCATCAGCTCTATCCAGGGAACTGCTCTCCCAAGTGCCCATCAAGATGTGACGGATGACCAAAATAGCGTGGGCCTATGTTGCACCAAACCTGAGTTCCACTAGGTGCAGCCAGGGTTCAGCATCAGCTCTATCCAGGGAACTGCTCTCCCAAGTGCCCATCAAGATGTGACGGATGACCAAAATAGCGTGGGCCTATGTTGCACCAAACCTAAGTTCCACTAGGTACAGCCAGGGTTCAGCATCAGCTCAGATCTATGTATACCTTATTACCTTCTCCAGAATGTAACAAACACTTTTCTGAAAACCGCATCAAAATCCGTTTCGCCAAACGCGAGATAATCGCGAAAAAATATACATACATACATACATACGGGTCAAACTCAGAACCTCCTTTTTTTAAAGGCGGTTAATAAACGTATACACGTTGCGTTACGTGTGCATGTATGTTCGCGATAAACTCGAAAACTCCTGAACGGATTTTCATGCGGTTTTCACCTATCTATAGAGTGATTCTTGAGGAAGGTTTAGGTGTAGGTATTATTTTGTATACTTATCACGTGCGAAGCCGGGCGGGTCGCTAGTGTAAAATATGGGCCAATGGTTTCAATTCTGTTCGAATAAAATAAATAGGCTTTCAATTTCACATTAAATTACCTTCTTATGTTACTGCTCGATTCGAACGTTAAGAAACGTCAATTAATAGATTTAGAAACGATATGGATTAGATAGGTCAAGTCAGTATCAACTGTGACATTTCTGCAAACAAACTCGTCACTTTTGACACTGACGCATCTAAACCATATCGTTCCTAAACATATTAATTTTTTTTTCATATCAGTTGAAATTTATTTCACTATCTGATACATTTTACATATTATGCCTGTTGTTTACCTCTGCCTGTATTTCTGTTTTCTTTTGTATTGTCTTCTTTTATTGAGGTGTGCAATAAAGAGTATTTGTATTGTATTGTATGTATGTATAAAACTTAAGAAACTTCTGAGCCATGCCGGGTCCAAAGGTCCCCATCGCACTAGCAGCGTTACCCCGCTGTATGGCGATGGAGACCTGTTGGACAAGCCATGACTCAGAACGGGGGTCATTCCCCTTTTCTCTGAGGCGCTTTCCAAGTTCCCTGAAAAGCTCTCGTGCCTCCCGTCCCCAGGGCCCAGCTGTCTCGACAGCGACGGGCACGAAGTCGTACGTGGCTCCCAAGGCAGAGTATTTCTGTCGCTTATTTATGGCGGCTTTTATCTATTAATTGATATATGTAAAAGTTCGAATCGGGCAGTTAGATGTCGGGTGTCTGCCCTCTGGCAGAGGGCAGACGGTCGTTATTTACGTTACAATCTAAAATTAGAAATATTTTAGCTGTCGGCTGGTAAGTAGATAAATAAAGTATATCGCTGATTTTTAGGGTTCCGTAGCCAAATGGCAAAAAACGGAACCCTTATGGACTCGTCATGTCTGTCCGTCTGTCTGTCTGTCTGTCCGTGTATGTCACAGCCACTTTTTTCCGAAACTATAAGAACTATACTGTTAAATTGACAAAATGTTAAATTGATTGGTAAGTAGATGTATTCTGTGAACCGCATTAAGATTTTTTCACAAAAATAGAAAAAAAAAACGATATATTTTGGGGGTCCCCCATATTTAGAACTGAAGCTCAAAAACTTTTTTTTCATCACACCCATTCGTGTGGGGTATCTATGGATAGGTCTTCAAAAATGATATTGAGGTTAATAATATCATTTTTTTCTAAACTGAATAGTTTGCGCGAGAGACACTTCCAAAGTGGTAAAATGTGTGTGTGTGTCCCTGTAACTTCTAAAATAAGAGAATGATAAAACTAAAAAAAATATATGATGTACATTACCATGCAAACTTTCACCGAAAATTGGTTTGAACGAGATCTAGCAAGTAGTTTTTTTTTAATACGTCATAAATCGTAAACCGCAATATTATTCAATATGTTACTTGCTGTTACGGAACCCTTCATGGGCGAGTCCGACTCGCACTTGGCCGCTTTTTAGGGTTCCGTACCCAAAGAGTAAAACGGGACCCTATTACTAAGACTTCGCTGTCCGTCCGTCCGTCCGTCCGTCTGTCACCAGGCTGTATCTCACGAACCGTGATAGCTAGACAGTTGAAATTTTCACAGATGATGTATTTCTGTTGCCGCTATAACAACAAATACTATAAAAACAGAATAAAATAAAGATTTAAATGGGGCTCCCATACAACGAACGTGGTTTTTGACCAAAGCAACGTCGGGAGTGGTCAGTACTTGGATGGGTGACCGTTTTTTTTTTTTGCTTTTTTTTTTATTATGAATGGGCTTACTCATGGCCACAGACTAGCCGAGGCGTAGACGTGGCCTACGATGTAGCCACGATGATGTGATTATTGATGTATGATGTGGTTTTTTTTGCTTTATGGTGCGGAACCCTTCGTGCGCGAGTCCGACTCGCACTTGGCCGCTTTTTTTTTATAAACTACTAGCGATCTACGTGTTGAACGCCTCAGCTCGGACCCGGCCCGGTCTAGCATGAGTACTTAAAGGATGATCACGTTAGTCCGCGCCGTGTCCGGGCCGGAGCTTCCAGCGCTTACTTTTCTATGACATGACAAGCGATCACGTGATGCTTTCGCTATAGTTCGTTTTTTAGCATTAGAAAGAACTTGCAAGAAGGTAAGCGATCTTGACATGTCTTTTCATTGGAAAACGCTTTTTAAAAATCAAAAACTATTACTTATGAAAGCAGAAAAATATAAATGACCGTATTAGATTCATAATTGTTACATATTTGTCGTAACTTATTTTTAAAATGTGTTTTTCAATTAAAAGACACATCTAGATTGTTTACCTTATTGCTAATGCTAATAAAAACGAACTATAGCGTGAGTCACCCTTAAGTCTGTTACATATTCGGACCTACGTGATCTACAAAGACAGTGTCATTGCCATTTTCCTTATCGATCTAAATACCGGACTGATAACCCAATATAATCAATGCAATATCACGTCCGACAAACATTATGACATAGATATATTGCTGATATGTAAAACAAGTGCATTATGACATTTTGATACACAAGAATGCCGATATTGAATAATTTGACGGATTAGACTCACTTGTTTTAAGTACTTTTAAGTCACTCGCCGCCTGTTAGTGTTTGAGATAGGAGACTAAGTGCCAGTTGCACCAACCACATTTGACAGACTGATCATCGTCAGCCGGCGCGCCCCGCGCCTTTACTATGAAACTTTCCATACATAAAAATTTAGCGAACTCTTTAACGTTCGTAACAGTTTGGTGCAACCGACCCTAAGGGTCGGTTGCACCAAACTGTTCATATCGTTAAAGAGTTCGCAAAATTTTTATGTATGGAAAGTTTTATAGTAAAGCGCCGGGGCGCGCCGGCTGACGTTGATCAGTCTGTCAAATGTGGTTGGTGCAACTGGCCCCTAAGCTCTCCGAAACATGTCGCGCGAGTGACGTAAAACAAGTGACTGCAAGATTCGAACTTAATAGATCTAGAAACGATATGGATTAGATGTGTCAGTGTCAAAAGTGACATTTTTGTTTGAAAAACGTCACATTTGACACTGACATATCTAATCCATATCGTTTCTAGATCTATTAACTGACATATCTTAAAGTTCGTATCGGGCCGTCAGTCTAAACCGTAAAATTATTCAATATTAGTATGTCTCACAACAGTTTAAATTCGATTAAGAATGCCAATTTTAGGGCTCGGCTATTGAGTTCACATCACACCGACCCGCCGCGCCGGTTTGATATTTTAGTTAAAAGAAATACTTAACTTACTAGTTAGCCTTTGATGTAGGTAAATATTAATAGGTATATACTTAATATTACTCACGCATCGGCCTCCACAGTCACCAAACCCGTTGTCTAAACAGCAATGCATAATTAAAGGATGACTCACGTTAGACCGGGCCGTGTCCGGGCCGGAGCATACTTTTCTATGATACTACAGGTGATCACGTGATGCTTTCCATAGAAAACGAACGGACACGGCCCGGTCTAACGTAAGTCATCCTTAAATCGTCTGCAATAGACGGAAACGCCTGTGATAAATGATGATGATGATGATGCCTAAGTTTTTTTTTTAATAATAAATAAAACAATGTAATTATGTAATTAAAACGGATGTCCCGATTTTGACAAAATATATGTAAGAAAAATCGCTAGAAATCCTGTTCTCTGCGTGCGGGACGAACGGAAAAATATGATAATAATATTTTCACTTCTCATGCTCAAAAAGTGCACCTTTATGTCGTGCGTAGACGACATAAAATCGCATTTTATGCTCTAGAGCATAAAAGTAAAATTTTCTTCTAAGACTAAGGTAATCGGTCTCAACAGCCAAACAGTTAAAACATATTGCACAATTTTACTGAGCAATAAAATTGTGTTGATGATAAAACTTGTTATATTACCTATTTCATTTATGCTACAATTTATTAGAAATTTGTGTTTACTGTCATTAAATAAAATAATGTAAATCACATAAAATAGGAGTCGATTATCATTCAAAAATGCTCCGAAATGTTTGACTTGGCAGAAAACCAAGCGCCTGAAACTCTGATCACATGTTGAAAATTAAAAAAAAAAGTTAGTTGGCGGGAATTAGGATTGTTCATTTTTTTTAGACCCCCATTTTTATTTTATTTTCTGAAAATATAGGTTAATTTAAGATACCAATTTGAATGATTTAGTAATTCGTGGCTCGGTTGAATATTTATAATTTATTGAAAATATGAGATACGACTTCTCGTAAATGACATGTCGTCGGCTGATTAGGATAATGCACAAGCAACAACAAGCATTAAAAAAATATTTGTCATTGTCAATTGATTGTAATGTCACCTGTCGACAATGTCAGTGTCACGTGTTTCTATAAATAACAATCGTCTGGAATGGAAAACTCGTTTATTTTGAATCATTAATTTCAAAATACTTACGCTATAAATTTGAGAAAGATGATTCCAGAAATCTGCCTAAGTTATAATATAACTTAGTTTTATTGGAGTATGTATCCATATAGTATCCAACTCCAACCATAACTTGGCTGAAATCAAGGGAGCAAAGATACAAATGTAAGTTACCTACATCATATATATTTTAACTGATTCGATTTGTAAGAAGATTGGATTCATAAAATAGTTACAAGCGTCAGGCGTAAAGGTAGCTTAGCCCAGTGGGTACTTTATACCGGCTTGTCACCATAGTTTGGATATTGTACTACTTATACTACTATATTAGGAACATGCCAATTTTGCTAATTATATCCTATTATTTCAGGTCATCGTTATTCCTATTTAGATACAGCTGTGGGATATGTAATGTACAAATGAGGTTGATTTTGTTAAGGCACTTGGGCCCAGAACAAAGTTGAGCATTTTGTATTGAAACGAACGTCATATTAATTATTAATCGTCGTAATAGTTTACGACCGTAAATAATGCCTGGGAACAGAGTACATAACAAACCATACACTTCTCTTCTGGATGGTCAACAAGAAGCCATCATTGTCAGACGCTCGCGCAGAACTTGATAAACATACTTACTAAAAGTTACTATTTTTTTACATATATGCATATAGTTCCTAAATTAATACAAAAGTAGGTAAACAAAAACATGTTTTATTATTCACAACTCTTTATTAACTTAAGTGTTGTCCACCATGATATCAGCAGCTTGAACTGCAACATGTACCTGGAAATTAGAAATTATATCTTTTTAAAGCAGTTTCAGGCTGAATTTTGAGTATGGCTATCTATTCTTGTATAGGTATATTCTTTCTTTCTAGTAGGCACCATCTCTGTTTAACGGTTTGCCTTTAGATACTCTGGCTACATTACCACAGAAAAAAAATAGATACCACGACCCTACCAATAAAGTGAGCTTTTAAATAATTGTAGTAAAATAATATTAATTTTATACTTACATCGACGTGATCCTACAGCAATACCGCCCACAATCTCTCTGCTTTGCCTTAAGGTTGACTGGTAGAGAATGCTTTTGGCATTAAGTCCGCCTTTTGTACGATAAGTTTTTCTTTTGTGCAATAAAGTTTAAATAAATAAATAAATACTGTGTGTAACACTTGAAGTAGGTAGGTATTCCAAGTTTAATTCACGGCACCATCTTACACGTCGTAGGTCTTCGTGGATTCGAACTATTATTTTTGTGAATCATTCCCACACGTAGGAACAAGGTTTTTGATATATTATTAAGCAATGAAATCTACTCTTTATGTATTAATTATAAATCAAATCGTAACAAACAAGCGCAGCGGTTTAACTGAAAATTTTTATTATGACAATCGATGACAATGATAACTTTGACACTTACGTGAGTGACGGATTTATTTACTATGGTTCGATAACTTTTATTATGCGATGACTTTACATTCAGCCCAGGAGAAGGTCAAACTAAGGTCATAAGGATATTTGTTGAAATATCTTCAATCCTCAATTATTATATCGCAGCAAATGTCGGAAATTGTTTAGAAACCTTATATCTCGAAATGGTTTTCGAAATAGAACATTTAAAAAAAAATGAACAATCCTAATTGGTTATGTATTATGTTCTTTCGCTTTACGACAATTTCGTGGTGTAAATTGCCGTGAAAGATATAATTTTATTTTCCTCGCAATCGAAATGAAAAGCAGAATGTACAACAAGGGCATAAATGTCCATTTTTGCCAGAGGCAATTTTTTGGTCTGAGCGAAGCGAAGGGTCACTTTATGCCCTTGTTATACAATCTACTACTATTGCAACGGCTTCCTAGGCTAGTGCAAATAGTCTGTATCTTTAGGTACTTAAATAAAATTAAACAAAATCTACCCTCAAATGGCTGCTTAAGCCAGTTGAGGGTAGATGAAAACATTACACGATCAAATAATGTAGGTTAAAGTCAGTTGTTCAGTGACTGATCCAGGCGGTATTGTATTTGGTTGGTTAACCAATAAATGTTATAACTACCCGAAAACAAATTGTTTGTTTACTTTTATTTAAATACCTAAAGATACAGACTATAGGGGGTAGTGTTCCTGCCTACGAAGCTGGAGGGGCAAAATCCTTGTAAAGGCATTTATGTGTGTTTTCATCATCTAAAAATCAATAGAACAGTGTGTAATGAGGGTAGAGTTACCTGAGGTCCTACCGCGAACCACGTTCGACGTATTGCCTCTCGTTTGCACTTGTAAATTCGTACGTAAGTGTGACAGGAAGGTAACACTTCGAACGTGGTTTGCGGTAGGCCCTCAGATCACATTTCTTTGGTAACCCCTCAATAATATTTTTCTCTCACACATTTTCACAACGTTTTATTATCAAGGCTTATAAATAACAACAGAAATAAATTACAATACAAAACGAATCATTTATTAAATTTATGAGCAACCGCACGCATGGTTGACGTAACCCGTTCCTGCCGAAGGAACCGCTCCGTCAACGGCAACCACCCCGTAAACAGGGAAGCAACCGGTTACCCTGATGGTTCCTCCAATAGGCAAGTCACCGGTGACAGAGACATCGCCGCATTGGAGAGAGGGAACGACTTCGGTGACCACTTGGCTGCAAGGTTCGATTATTACGTTGTTGGTGAGGCATTGCTGGTTGCCGGCGACTTGTAGGTTGCCGGGTAGGACGAGGTTGTTGCCCAGCTGCAGCACCGGGCCGGCGAGGGCTTGCTGGAAAATAGAATTTGGTAAATTTGACGGCAACCAACAGTAGTATCTACTGCAACCCATCCGTTCTGTTATAGCACAGTAGGATAAGATAAGTAAATTAGGTATAAATTAGGTATTAGGTAGGTACTGTGATCTATCATAGGTACGTCATCGGTTGACAATAATATGACTACTAAAAGGTTGACGTTGTGAAAAGCGTTTTATTAAAATATATGGGAAAATAAAATGGGTTAAGGTTTTCTTCTGGTACCTATACCTAGTTATAATCAAATAAAAATAACGGGTATAAAATTAATTAATTTTATATTAATTAAATATTTTATTAGAAATGAGACTTAATTGGGACAAAAAATACAAACTAAACAATTAAATATCAAAACTGTGGTATTAAAAAACAATCTATGTATTAGGTAAGCAATTTAAAATTGTTTTACGCTTAATTGAATTAATCCAATTTGTACAACGGAATAAAAATTTAATGTTTATTTTTTCACTTAATTGTTGTAAAATGGCTAATTAGCTATGCAAAATTTAATGGATAGTCCTTTAGTATAAAATTTAAAGTTGTCCTACTTACATTCAATAAAAATGCTTGGAAGCACAGAAACAACGTCAACCGACACATTTTTGAGAAGGATTGACGAATAATATTGAAACATTAACTTTTATACAATTCATGTGTTATCACTGTTTTAGTTCTCTGTGAAATTACTTACGTAATTTTGAGCAAACGTTGGAAATAATTATCAATTTAGGTTATGAAACGGAATATATACCAATTAAAATTGTAGGTAGTACATATTATATTGGTTGCACATTAGAATCTGGATTCGAGTTCGCGGCTTGATCTGTGTAAGATGTCCCCTGATTACCTAGGTCAGCGGTCGGCAACCTTTTAGCAGCCAAGGGCCACATAGCAGTTAACAAAGTGGACGCGGGCCGCATTTTGTTAATAAGTATTTATAACTTTATCAGACATTGTCGTTTGTCAATATTTTGTAAGCCATCAGGGAGGCTCGCGGGCCGCATGTGAGAGGTTCGCGGGCCGCTGGTTGCCAACCGCTGACCTAGGTTAAACCTTTGCATTACATATTTCCTAATAACTCTAATAGCGTCAAGAAAGAGCGTTTTATAATTATTAGGTCAATAGGCCACGCACGTGACCATTAAATAGGTCTTCTAGAACACGTGTCGAGTGATGTTTCGTTGCATAAGTGAACTAGGCCACCAAATGAAGGAAAAACAGGGGAAATAATTCGTGTATAAGCGAATTTTGGCATAGTTGTAGGTCAAGGTGCCTTACACAACATACTGAAAGTACTGGTGGATGGGGGGTGTGCTAACGGGTGGAGGGGGGTTTAAAGGTCCCTTTTTTTAGGTTTTCGTAAATAACTCGTAAACGGTGGCTCATAGCAAAAAAATGTTCTTATACATAAGTAATCTATATAAAATTGCCTACAAGAAAGATTCCGTACACTTTTTTGCTAGGATCAATATTCAAGAAGATATCAACACGGGAACGTTAATTAAAATCAATTTTGTGGTCTGTTTTTTTATATTTTCGTATATATGTAACTCGTAAAGAGTGGCCAATAGCAAAAAATGTTCCGAAACGTAAATAATCTACACAAAATTTCCCACAAAAAAAATATAAAACACATTTCGCAAAGATCAATATTTAAAAAGTTACTAAAGAAGGAATGTTATTTATAATCAGTTCTAAGGTTCATTTATTTTTAGTTGTTCGTAAATAACTCGTAAACGGTAGCCCATAGCAGGAAATGCAGTCGACTGTAACACTATTACAGAGCAAATGTCAAAATCAATGTTGCTGCGCGATTTTCGTCATTTGCGACAGTAATGCGGTTGGCAGTAATGTTCCGGTGGAATACTGAAGCAGTAATGCTGGCGTAGTCTGAATCCAAACGGTACCTTAAGGCTGATATGAAAGATGTAGTAGTAGAAATTTTCGCTGTCTTCGGGTAAGTATCGGTAGCTCAGTTGGCTTGGCAGAACAATGGGTTGGTTCCAGAGTGTATATAATCTATTTTGTATGAAATTTTATGTAGATTATTTATGTCCATGAATATTTTTTTCTTATGGGCCACCGTTTACGAGTGGGAGCATAAAATTGATTATAACTAACTTACCGGCTTTAATATCTTTTTTACTATTGATCCTAGCGAAAAAGTGTACAGAATCTTTCTTGTAGGCAATTTTATGTAGATTACTTATGTATAAGAACATTTTTTGGTATGAGCCACCGTTTACGAGTTATTTACGAAAAACTAAAAAAAGGGACCTTTAAACCCCCCTCCACCCGTTAGCACACCCCCCATCCACCAGTACTTTCAGTATGTTGTGTAAGGCACCTTGACCTACAACTATGCCAAAATTCGCTCATACACGAATTATTTCCCCTGTGTGGCTGTTTTTGGTCTTCATTTGGTGGCCTAAACTGACTATCATTGACATACCGTAAAATGGGGTGAGTTGACTGAAATTTGACTTTCAAACCTCGATAAAATTTTATTTTTACATGTGAAAACTGAATGGTGTTTTTAATAAGTGGTTCGGACGTTTGTATTTTAGTTTGTATTTTATTTTGGGTAGTTCCATTTCATAACTTTGACGATAAAGAGGAAAACCCACCTCACCCCGTAGTGCCTCGTATTTGGGGTGAGGGGGTTTTTCATACAAAGGTGATTTTGGAAGATTGTTGGATCGATTTTTTTTTATTATGCGTATTACTATAGTCCCATTTTAAATTGGAATACATTATTTTTGTAGCAGTAGCCTTAAAAACCCTTCTCACCCCCCTCTCAAACCTTCTCTCCCCATTCATAACCCACCTCTCCCCGCGAAACCTACTCACCCCGTTTTACGGTACATATAATCTCTAAGGACGGGCTTTAAGAGCCAACAGGAGTGGTCATTTCTCCATACAAACGTACTCGACTGTTTCCTCCGTGGGTTTTGATGCTAGAGCAATGATTTTTTTAATACAGTTGCTCAAAAAGTGCTACTTTACGTAGCTGTTTAGCGTGCGGAAAGTTGGTTATCTCGAACTAGTGCTTTTTACTTTTCCAATTTTTTTAAATTTATACTTGTTCCAATTCACGACTACTTATTGATGAGTGTTAATATTGGTTTCCTTTAAACGTCGTAATCAGCATAAAAACCTACCGTTAATGTAAGAATACGAAAAATATTACATATTTCATATTTAATTACTTACCTCTTCATCATTATAACACGTTTATTTTTTAATATTCAATATTGAAAATTCCGTTCTTAATAAGTTGACTGAATGGAACGGAATAGCTGTCAAACGCCCATAGATATAATATACTTAAAGACGACGTCTAACCGAGCTGTCACTGTTACCACTTTTGTTTAGTGTACGATTAACAATGTTTTTCTTATTTTTTCGCAACTGTATTAAAAAACGTCGTTCGATACACGTGCGGAAATGTCATTCTTCACTCGTCCCGAGTCTTGCCACTCGCCTGCGGCTCGTGGCAAGATATCTCGGTACTCGTGAAGTAATGACATACCTTCCGCACTAGCATCGAAATATACTATTTCAACACCGATTAATATTTTCAATGTCTGTGTCGGACCGTTTTGCTTTTTTTGATATTTTTGTTTTTTAAGGCACTAGA
Organism: Cydia fagiglandana; assembly: GCF_963556715.1. Lineage (NCBI taxonomy): Eukaryota > Metazoa > Arthropoda > Insecta > Lepidoptera > Tortricidae > Cydia > Cydia fagiglandana. Next base: position 5,130,643 of record NC_085956.1, read on the forward strand.
GCCCTTCAACAATGGCCAAAATGGCCTCGTTGACTATGGCGCAATGAGAGGCGTAGTATTCAAAACTGATATCAATTAGCCAAAAAAGCAAAACGGTCCGACACAGATAATTTCATAATTATTTAGATTTCCAAATTTGGTTACGATTGGTTAAGTTTTGGAGGAGGAAACAGTCGAGTACGAAACCTCGATTTTTGAGAATTTTACGCAGGATTTTTGCCTTGTCCTTATCGCACTAGTTTTAGGAGCCGCTTCCGTTAGCGAGACGGGTATATTTACCTAAAATATTTAAAACTCAGCTCCTGTTTCGTCTTAAGGGCACTTAAAATGGTACTAGTTCAGCGGTGTCACTCTCAAATTCAAGCCCAAGTAAAAACGAGACCCTATTACTAAGACTCCACTGTCCGTCTGTCTGTCACCAGGCTGTATCTCATGAACCGTGATATATTGCTGATGCCACTATAACAACAAATACTAAAAAGTACAGAATCCTCGGTGGGCGAGTCCGACTCGCACTTGTCCGGTGTTTTATGGTGATATTTTTTTACAAAAGGCGAATAAAAAGAGGATTGTAAATTTGTACAAAAAGTGAATGAAATTAAACATGTTTTATGTTAAACATTGTATATTTTATATACAGAATAGGTATAATTTTGAAAGTATACAATACTGAATAAATAACAACAAAAATACATACACATATATGTACATACATAAATAAATATTATATATAAATATATAGAAGATAAATACTATCAAAGTCAAGAGAGAAAATTTAATGGAATATGTACCTCTCAAAACCCAAGTAAAGACAGAACAGCCTATTGCACATAAAATGAGAGAAAAAGAAAAAAATACATAATATACGTACATAAATAAATAACATTATAATATATATCACTGCAATAAATAATTAGAATCGTCTTCATTCGACGGAAAGACGTCCTGTATAAATATAATACATATAATACATATATATATACAGATGATGTAGGGCATAATTATTTACCTTCGTATTTTCACGGAAACTTACGATGCTATTTCAGTCCGTCACGGTACAAAAAGTAGGTACTGAGGTTGACTGAAGTAGCATAACAAATACGAATGTTTCCGAGAAAATACGATGGAAAACAATCGAAGGGATGTTTACAAAACAACATAACTGCTTAGAGCGGTTGACACTTTTTTAAGAACATTGTTAATCGTTTCAGGTGTCAACCAGTGTAGTCAGTTATGTTGTTTTCGAAAACATCCCTTCAATTATGCACTACACCTGTAATTCACTGACATTTAAAAGATGATAGGTCCGTAACCGCATCCGCACCCCAACGGGCAACCGCAGGGCAGGATGGGAGCAACCAGATTGGGGCACGCTAGCTTGTCGTTCAACAGCTTGGCAATCGGTAGCATCTGTAGCACGTTACACAGTTTGTCCGCCACGCTCTCAGATTGCACGATGGTGGTGGTGGAAAAAAGAGGGGCGGGGAGTAGAGGGGCGCTCACGTAGGGGGAGAGGATGGGAGAGGGCACTAGGAGGGGGGCGCTGATGCATGCTGCTGAAGTACCCTGGAAATAAGTTTGGATAATGAGCCCATTTCTAGGTTGCCTGGGCCCCTAGGCCGGGGCCTTGTGGGCCTAGGCAGAAATCCGGCCCTGTTATTACGCCTTATACGGTTTTCTGCTAGAGTTAGACAAAGAAAAGTCTGCAGCTCTTTAGATAGACCACGCAATGCAAGTGTTATTTATAGGTACGTCATCATTTCATAGAAGTGTGACGTTTACGCTTGCACTGCGTGGGCTATTAAAAGCGCTGCATACTAAATATTCTTGGTCTAATTCTAGGCAGAAAGTAGATCAATAGTAAACATCTTCCTACTCATGGTTCTGCTGCTACTCATATGTTACTAGGTTACCGTTTGAGGGCGTTTGGGCAACCACAGTCTACTAGCGTCTCCCGAGAGTCGGCGTCTAGCGAACTCTATGGCTGACGACGCAGCGTTGGCGCAACTTCGCAGTGACGCCATTTACCATAGCGCTGTCTAGACGCCGACGCTCAAAAGACGCTAGTGTAAGGGCCCCCCCACATCTAGCGTCTTTCGAGCGTCGGCGTCTGGTCAGCGCTATGGAAAATGACGTCGCTGCGCAGTTGCGTCGACGTTGCGTCGAGCAGCGGCCATAGAGTTGTAGACGCCGACGCTCGAAAGACGCTAAAGGTGGGATGGCCCTTTGGGTGATTGAGTAACTCACAGCACAGCGTTTAAAATTAGTCAGGGGCCAAGATACATGAGTTGAACTGCTTATGTTTCGAAATTAAAATGTTTGCGTTATTAAAATGATAATACAGTCTTTAGTTGCTTAAGAACGGATAATTATACTTAATGACTACCTATGTCAATGTCATTAGCGCACTATTGTAATTCTAAAGATAGTTTAATTGTGACGTTATCTATGAAAAGGGACCTTATTGTCGATGGCGCTTACGCCATTATTAACGATGCTCCGATATAAATACAACGCCGCGCGACGCTGTGCGGCGTATGCGCCATCGACAATAAGGTCCCTTTTCATAGATAATGCCCCAATTTACTCCTAAGCGCCACTTTCACTATTCGACTTACCCGGGGTTAAGCGGTTAAACCGTAAACCCTGTGTCAAATTGTACAGGTAACCATGGTAACTCTAGGTTTAACCGGTTAACCCCGGGCTAGTGGGATGGTGCAAGTAGCACTAAAACCCCCGGTACCCGGCTTAAAAAATCCTAATTGAAAATATAGAAATCAAATTACCTTAGCGAGCACAGCAACCACGGCAACCAGTATCACGTAGGTATTCATCTTCCAAAAGATTTGAATGTACCAACTCTAGAAACCTCCTAGTATTTATATTATATATGTCACAATATGGTACTTATCAGTGCATGTGTCTATCTGCCTAAAACGCAGGTGTTTTAGGTATTAGGAAATCGTTTAGTTCAGTGGGTAACAGATAATTTGAAACTAGGTCAGACTAAAGCTATATATGAGCGTTTTCCAAAAAAAGTGTACATTTCATTCATGTCTTCAAAATATTGACTTCTTGGGCTCATTTTACTCAGAATCATTTGTATATTCACGCCTCATACATGAAAAAATGTGTCCAAAGATTTCCTTTCCAGATCGTCACATTCTTGTTTGAAATTTTTTTTATTTGTATGAACGTGACGCACGGAAAAAAAAATTCATACAAAATTTTGGGAAAAGTAAAATGAGCCCAAGAAGTCAATATTTTGAAGACATGAATGAAATGTACACTTTTTTTGGAAAACGATCATAGTCATCTTGGCCACTTGCACCATCCCACTAACCCGGATCATAGACAAAGGGACTCGTAATAATTTATTCTCTTTGTCTGCGGTTAACCGGGGAAACCTGGAGTTACCATGGTTACCAGTACAATTTTACACTGGTTTAACTGGTTAACACGGAGTTAGTGGAATGGTGCAAGTGGGCCTTAGTGTTCCCATTTTGGTAAAACAGCGATCTGTTTGCTATCCTGACCACATAGCAAAACTATTTTTTTTACAAATTTCGGGGGGCACCCCCCTTTAACCCAAAATTTTGCATCAAAAATTCGATTGGCTCCCCTTCGTAAATCAATCTGTGAGTCAAAAGGAGCAACTCTGCAAAAGGAAATTCCATCATCATCATTTGCTGTATAATTAAGTGAACACCAGGGACTATTAGACTGTGTGCGTAGGAAGTAGGAACGCGTTTGTTTCATACATTTGATCGCCAGTGCACAAAACAGATAGGTACAGAAATCAATCTACATACAAAGTGCGCTCGATCAACGCACACATAGACACTGCTCACGGACACGATATCTCGGACCGGTTGGGACCACTGCGAGCGCGAGTGCCATCCGCTTGAGACACGCGTATGTGAACTTTTTTGTGCAAAATTGGAGAAACAAAAAAAGTTATTATAACTGTTCAGTAGATGGTTGTTTAAATTCAACATTAAACGGTGAATTATCGTTTTTTAAACTACCAGTTTAACAACGACATTAAAATAAAAATATTTTAGTCATTATTAATTTATATTTCCATTCTTTCCGTTCCATCCTCAACAATAAATCAAACAACTAGATACGAGAGCAAAGAATATAATACTCACTAGGAGAAGAACGGTAACTCCATACAAAATAATTTGGCCAAGTCCGAGATAGCTCGAGGCATTTAGTGTTCCGTACGGCTACCATCAGTTTGGCATTGACATAAACGATATCGTGAACGTAATTTACTTCCTATAGGTATATCTCTTTCGCACTAATATGTCAGTACGAGCGAGATGCATAGAAAGTAAATTACGTTCACGCCCACGGTAGCGTTTATGTCAATGCCAAACTGATGGTAGCCGTACCGCTCGCATCGTTACATTTTACAGAGGTTGTTTGCCTGTTTTTAGGGTACCGTATTCAACTACACACACAGAACAATAGTACAAAGTGTCTAAGTGCGAAGGCCGAAGGCCGAGCTTTAGCAAAATGTCATCGCTTTAGCACAGAGCAATAGTACAAGTGTCTAAATGTGAAGGCCAAAGGCCGACCTCCGCGTAGCCCGAAGGCCCGAAGCGTCCAGGATGTCAGTGCTTTAACACAGAACAATAGTACAAGTGTCTAAATGCGAAAGCCGAAGGCCGAGCTCCGCGTAGGGCCGAAGGCCCGAAGCGTCCAGGATGTTAGTACTTAAACACAGAACAATAGTATAAGTATCTAAATGCGAAGGCCGAAGGCCGAGCTCCGCGTAGGGCCGAAGGCCCGAAGCGTCCAGGCTGTCAGTTCTGTGTTTAACCACTGACATCTTGCAGGCGTCGGGCCTTCGGCCCTACGCGGAGCTCGGCCTCCGGCCTTCGCATTTAGACACTTGTTTTAATTACCTGTGTTTAGAACTGACCTCCTGGATGCTTCGGACTTTCGGCCCAATGCGACTTCAGCCTTTGGATTTTGCGACTTAGACACTTGTACTTAAAAATACTTGGAAAAGTTACGGGAGGCGCGCGTCTGTCGGACGCTTCGGATCTTCGAATCGCTCCTTCGGCCTTTGCATTTAGTTAGATTCTTGTACTATTGCTTTGTGTTTGAATACCGAAGTCGAGCATCTCGCGAATGCTTGATGTATTATAATAATTTAGAGTAAGGCCAAGCGCGCACCACGATTTTTTGTCCTGCGATAATTTTGTCGCAGAAATGCAACGTATGTGTTTATATGTTAGTGCGCGCATATGCGACAAAAAAATCGCAGCGATTTTTAAATTGTGATTTGTCACATTTTTCCGCAATTGTTCGCGACGCGATTGTCGCAAAGTGAATTGCAGCATGCGGAGTTGTATGGCCCCGCGCGCACTATGATAATAAAATCGCACCCCGGCCGGACCTCAGTCGGCATTTCGCTCTCCAAACCCCAACATCTCGGCACCTGCACCTCCAATGGAGTCTCAAAATGAGACGCTAGATGTTGACCATTTAATTATGGAAATAGACGGGGATCACCAGTCATACAGCAATCGCATATTAAAGACACGTTTCATGACAAGCGACTGGTCGACTTTTTCATTTTCATCGCAGTGCGCGCAGTGAATTTTCTGCGATATATTACAGCGCGATTCTAAAATCGTGTCGCAAAAATTTATATCGTGGTGCGCGCTTGGCCTATAATACCTTAAAATGTAACATAACTCCTTCAATTTGAATTTAGAACTCATTATTATTTTTTATTTGATTTTGTTTCTAGTTCTATGCCATATATATAGACTTTAATATTATTTAGAACTGCTAAAAAACAAGATCGGCTTACTTTAAATATTTCGTCAATTTTACCTTTGTTTCTAAAAAACTGTGATATTTAACTGTCATATAGGTACTATTTATTAATGTCTTCCAAAATTATTTTCTCGTAACAGGACTGAGGGGCTACCGCGTAAACCGAAATTCGCAATTTGCGGGGATCTTTCTCTTTTACTCCAATGAAGGCGTAATTAGAGTGACAGAGAAAAATGCTCGCAATTTGCGAACTTCTATTTTCGCGGTTATAGCCCTGAATCTTGTTGCTCACCGATCCGTTCAAAAATATACATAAGTGAATATAATTAATAGATATTATAATTATACAATTAATACAGAAATGTAATGGTACTTAATGAAAAGGAATATTGTGTATATTGTTTCGACGAATCAGATACTCTCAATAAAATCTATACATGAGGCCAAAGCTGTTCATAAATATTAAATGACTTTATTATCTCTATACGCCTTACTAACTCTATGTGTCCTATTGTGGAAAAAAAAACACAACGACAGTCAAGAACGGAATTCTTAATTTGAATTTTTCAGATTTTTGAGATGCTAGTCCATTGCTTGGAAAGCCCGTTCGAAATTGAAACTTATTTGCAATAGAATAAGGTCGTATTTTGTAGATCTCTCTCATACTTATAGTAGGCTATTAAGATAAAATTAAATATCCCACAAAAATAAGCAAGCAGAATTAAACTTTATGTCAAAGACATAAGTCATAAATTTCAATGCCAAAGTTTTAACTAAGGATGTTTCTCGCCTAATATGAATTGACCAGTGTAAGCATCAGTTAGCTAGCCCTAAGCAACCAAAGGTCAAGCTGCAGTTGAAAAACTAATAAAGATAAAGTTAAGCTGATAATTTTCCCGCCGTCTCCATGCTTCTTTAAGTTGGGTATTGACTGGTCAGCTGCCTGTTAGCTATAGTTTTCGCGAAAATCGCCAGGACAGAGGTGAAAATTTTTGTATGAAAACTTGCAACTTTAAATGCATTTTTTGACGAAACTATTGCAGTCTAAAATGAAGTCAAAATCAGTCCATCGACTCAATTTTTTGCAAGCTTTCTAATGGTACCCCACACGATTCTTACAAATGAAAAAAGTTTCAGCCTACCCCTCTCAACCCCCTAAATTTCCCCCTTTAATAAGAAATAAGCAGTTTTGACTTATTCACAATATGAGTGGTGGTAATTGCTATAACTGTTCCAAATTTTAGGTATCTATGTCAAACGGTCTCTGAGAAAAACGTATTTAACTGATTTGCAAGACCGAAGTGATCCCATAAGTGTTCCGTAAACAAAGTTTTGTACGGAACACTAAAAATGTCCCCAACCGTTTATACGTTTATACTACTGGCGCCCTCGATGTGTACCAATGGAACTAAAGTTGACAACCGGTGTAGCCTGGCGGGTATTGGTATTATAGGTATATAGTAATTATGTTGATAAACATATTTGTTATCTTCATATCACGAAATATATGAAAGATGCAAATATTACCCCTTGTTTGTGGTATTATCTATTGATTTAAATAAAAGGCATATTTATGTTTATAACATTGTATTATGTTTTACATATAGAAATATACACTGAAAATTAAACCCTGACAACTTAATAAAAATAGACATTAATAAAGCGCATTCACAAAGTTTTCAGTATTATACAAATAACATTAGGCATGCCTACCTATTACACTTTACACACAGATACACTACACTTTACACACGGCATTTTACACAGATTTCTAACTTGTATTCATTCATACATTTCTTCACGGTTAATTAATACGCTTTCCAGATGCGTTATGACTCGGTTCCTTCTGAACCCACTAAAGCTGTATAAATTTCACTCTGGCTGCTTCAACAGCCGTTGCTCCGCATTTAGCACATTTTCTATGTGCATTGCTGTAATCTATGTAGGTACAGACTTACAGTCTTAAGTGGTTGTACTGCTACGTTGTATTTATTTTTTAAAGATTTAATAAATAAAATTTTCGTTATGAACTTTAACCACAGCAGTTGGACAGAGTCATTGACAAATATATTTTTTTATTATGGTGGGTAGACGTACCTACCCTCCATATATTTTATGAATATTGATAAAGACAGTTGGAAGCAAATATTCATTATAAAACTTAATCGCGTGTAATTAAGTTTTAAGTCCCGTTTTATGATTAATTATGTATAAAATTCGTGATAATTTAAATCAGAGTTGGGAGCAATGTTGCTGTAGAAAAATGTTTTTATTTTTATTACTCGCAACTTTTTCTCGGAGGCCAACGCACACATAGAAGCTTTAGGCGCACACATGCGCAATTATTTGGGGACATAACTTTCTTAGGAAGTGAACAGGCCTTGTACGAGAGCCACTACCACGATAGTTTTTTTGCATAAGCTATAGTTAACAACCCTAGAGCGACCGCCGAGCGTAGGTATGAAAAGTGAAGTACATACACGTGATTGACTTGTATGTACTTCACTTTCTGTTTGTTTCTATGGTATGGTATGGTATCTATCTGTTTTGTGGCCAGTGTCCGAGGTGTACCGTAAGATAGAATTTAGATTTCCTTAGGTATACTAGTCGATTTTCTTCACTTGGCTGATTAAGTAATTCTAGGCTTATTTAATTCTTACTGAATGTTTAAAAAGTGTTGTATTAGTTGTCATAATTATCGTCCCTATCTTTATCCACGTGATAAAATAACTGTCACTTTTTAACACCGTGGGATAAAGTGTCGGACACCGTTTTATCACGCTGTCACGTAGACAAGAACGACCATAATATCCGTACAGCATTACATACTTTATATCATTACTGACATTAGCAATAGAATAGCATTATACGAGTCAATCAACATGTCTATCATGTTGATTGACTCGTATAATAGGCTATATCGTCGGCCTAAGTCGCAAACCTCGTAACTCTTCTGGGAGAGATACGACTTTAAGTATTGTTGTCCAAGGTAGCAATTACTAATTTTCTTAAAATGGAGTTACGAGGTTTGCGACTTAGGCCGACGATATGACAGTTTTTAGGGTTCCGTACCCAAAGGGTAAAACGGGACCCTATTACTAAGACTTCGCTGTCCGTCCGTCCGTCCGTCTGTCACCAGGCTGTATCTCACGAACAGTGATATCTAGACAGTTGAAATTTTCACAGATGATGTATTTCTGTTGCCGCTATAACAACAAATACTAAAAACAGAATAAAATAAAGATTTAAATGGGGCTCCCATACAACAAACGTGATTTTTGACCAAAGTTAAGCAACGTCGGGAGTGGTCAGTACTTGGATGGGTGACCGTTTTTTTTTGCTTTTTTTTGTTTTTTTTTTTGCATTATGGTACGGAACCCTTCGTGCGCGAGTCCGACTCGCACTTACCCGGTTTTAAATTAATGAAACAAAGTCTTTAATGAACCATAATTATTTATGCTACTAAATTAATAAAGATTGTTTGGCGTGGCCAATGGTGTTAAAACCCATAATCATAAATTACTGGATATTTTCTAATAAACCACAGAAATGCTACTTTTCACCTTGCATTAAATAAGACGGCTGATTTTTAGGGTTCCGTAGTCAATTAGGAACCCTTCTAGTTTCATCATGTCCGTCTGCGCTTTTGTTCTGAGACTTTTAGTGCTAGAACCCTGTAAAATAAAAACAAGATTTTTTTTTGTCTACATGTATTTTACGTATAAAAATATGAAAACACATTTATAGTCTGTCAGAAAGTCATTTACGTCAGTAGAAAAATGCGACAAATTAAAAAAAAAATGCGCTAAGGGTAATCGCCTAATAGAAAATTTGAAATTCGCACCTTTTTCTACTGACAAAGTTGTTTGCCGGGCTATAACTTCATTGCTTACAACTGACAACCTAAAAAAACATTATATAACCGCAAACATATTCTCATAACACAGTATTTATCGATAATATTATCGATATTACGCCATAAATGCTTGCATTCTTATCACTATTCGATAAATATTTTTCACAAGTGCGTATCAAGCATAAACAACAAATAGATTAACAACCTTAATCTCTACTATTTTAAATCTAATTTAGAATAACGATTATTCAACATGCGACCTAGAAATCAATTTGTGGCGTTATCTATGAAAAGGGACCTTATTGTCGATGGCGCTTACGGCATTATTAACGATGGTCGTATATAAATTCAATACCGCGCTACGCTGTGTGGCATAAGCGCCATTGACAATAAGGTCCCTTTTCATAGCTAATGCCGCATATATTAATCGTTACTTTACAAATGACTTAGGGCTTTGATAGTGATGTGACGTTACGATTCGCAATCGATTATTGTAACGATAAATTTTACGTAATCTAGGAAAATTGCATAAAAACTTGCCGTTAGCGTTTCCTGGTTTCATTTGTTTAATTGATGTGATAAAAGTGTGTTTTCATATTTAATAATAATGTTAAAAGTTTTTGGACTGTGTCTGTGTTTTGCGAGTTATAATGTAAGTGTATGTAGATGTCGGCGGCCGATCGTAAGATCAGGCATATCGTGAAATTCCTAGGCATATCGTGAAACGTGAAAATCTTTGACTCGTTCCCTGAGTCGACGGAGCCCCGCTAGAAATTCCCGGGAAATATTTACATTTCATGCAATTTTTTAAGTCTTCCTACTCATCATTAATATTTTAAGTCAACCTACATGTCATTAATTTACCTACTTTTCTATTTCCAGACAGTTCGCTGTGACCTACTGCCTCAAGTATTCATCCCGGAGCTAAAACTATATCCTCAAAACCCACCAAAACTACCCGTTCTCTGCCTAACCGAAGAGAATTTCTCATTGCCCCAGTTCTGCCAAAACGCCTCAGAATGGGAGGACGTTGACATGTCACTTAAAATCTTGACAGATTTCTCAGACCCAGATCCAGAAAGATCAGCATTCGCATCTTTTATCAATCTTATAAAGTTCATTTTGATCAAAGAAGAGCTATCTTGTATTGACGCTATGAGCGGCCCTATTATACAAGTACAGCGTCCAGAGGGAAAGATTTTCAAAGATAACAGTCAGATTCTTAACGATATAGAAACGGCGTTGGCTAATAAGCCTAGAATAAAAGCGAGGCCTGTAGATTTTTATGATAATATTGACATTTCCAATATGTGTCCGATTTGGAGACCGAGAGTACCTTATAGAAGAAGAAATAAGAACGCTATTCCTATAGTCAAAGAGTCGAATTCCACTTGTGCTTGTTCATGTCCGAAAGCGCCGCAGAATTTGAGTCCTGTAACGATTATAGGTGGTAATTTGAACCCAATGGCCAAGGTAATAGCGCCTAGTTCGCAGTGTCAAAAACTAACCTTGCAACCAACTGGCTGTGCGCTACAGAGTCTACCTTCAACTAACATAAAACCAGTAGCTTTAGGTTGCGGAGGAAATTGCAATTTGTGCCAAAGAATGGCAAGTCCACTTATGTCTGGTTGCCCGAAATTGACTACACCTGTTTTGGCTGGTTACTCAAAAATAGCTCCACTTATGGGTGGTTGCCCGAAACTTACTGCACCAATTTTAAATGGTTACCCAAGTCAAATATTGGCTGGTATGGGTGGTTGTCCTAAAATGGCAAGTTCATTATTGTCTGGCTGTCCGAAATTAGCCAGCGCTGCGCCTGGAATGGGGCTAAGTTGTGGTTGCCCGAAGACAAATATGATTTTAGGCGGTTGCCCATATGCGAACTCGATGTTAGGTTGTCCGAAATGTGGCTTAGCCAATTGTGCCTGCCAAGCAAAGCAGGCTGTGTCAGTACTACAAAGGGAAGCGTTACCTTTGATAGATTGTTTTGGAAATATAATGAAACAAGTGAAGACTACGTTTTTAGTGCCATATACTATGTCACAAATAGTTGCTTGACGAAAACGATCGAAATATCGTTGAGCTATTGTTTTTATGAGTATAAGCCATAGTTAACTGTACAGAGGTCTAATTTGACTCGAGAAAGTAACAAGTGGCGATTATCTAAAGATCTGTCAAATTTTGCAAAATATTCCTATAAATTGCTGTACGGTACCTCCCTACCTAATTACATTTGGTCTGATCGTCATCAAAAATTTGACAAGTCAATCCCGACACAAAACATTACTGCCTATCACAAAAACAGAAGTATGTCTATTAGTAGAGGTAAGTACTAAGTATAGTCACCCGCAAAAATATGTTACTCTTCGAAGAGAAGGCCGCAAAATATGTGACGCGCTCATAGGAGCCCATAGAGCCATAGGGCTCTACAAATACTTAAGATCTTGTCAGATATTTTTGCGGCCTTCGTTGTGTAACATACTATTGCAGGTGAATGTACCTAACATACAACATACTCAGTCACGTCACCTTCTGTTACTTGCTTCAGTCGAATCGGGCCTATATTATTGTAATTTTTAATAATTTATTGTTATAAAAACTGTAAATACCTACGGGTGGTTTTATTTAATTTTACCTATTATCTATTCCTACCCAAATTTAGGCCCACTTGCACCATTCCACTAACCCGGGGTTAACCGGTTAAATCAGGAGTTGCCATGGTTAGCCATACATTTTGACACTAGGTTAACAGTTTAACCGCTTAACCCCGGGTTAGTGGAATGGTGCAAGTGGGCCTTAGTGTGATTATACCCCCATTTCACGGCGATAGGGCTGCCATCTTTAAATTCGCCGAACCGGACATTTGGCGTAAGTAAATCGCATTTTTTCCCCGGACGTGTATTTATAGTTTTTACCTACTTTGTGCACAATAATGCTAACTCCGGGTTAGTGGGATGGTGCAAGTGGCGTTTAACCGGTTAAACCTGGAGTAACCAGCATGGTTACTAAGGCCCACTTGCACCATTCCACTAACCCGGGGTTAACCCGTTAAACCAGGAGTAGCCATACATTTTGACACTAGGTTCACAGTTTAACCGCTTAACCCCGGGTTAGTGGAATGGTGCAAGTGGGCCTTAGTGTGATTATACCCCCATTTCACGGCGATAGGGCTGCCATCTTTAAATTCGCCGAACCGGACATTTGGCGTAAGTAAATCGCATTTTTTCCCCGGACGTGTATTTATAGTTTTTACCTACTTTGTGCACAATAATGCTAACTCCGGGTTAGTGGGATGGTGCAAGTGGCGTTTAACCGGTTAAACCTGGAGTAACCAGCATGGTTACTAAGGCCCACTTGCACCATGCCACTAACCCGGGGTTAACCCGTTAAACCAGGAGTAGCCATACATTTTGACACTAGGTTCACAGTTTAACCGCTTAACCCCGGGTTAGTAGAATGGTGTCAGTGGGCCTTACCAGTACAATTAGACACTGGGTTACCGGTTTAATCGGTTAACCCCGGGTTAGTGGGATAGTGCAAGTGGCGCAGCTCGTTTTAGTGATGGGAACCCGTGCCTTGGGGTAAACAGGTGACGTCACGGGCACAGCGCGCATGCGTCCTGAGAGTCGATACACACGGGGTGACTTTCAATAAAGAAACATTTTATAATATGGCTAATAATGGCTATGTGCGATGTAGCCCTAGCGAACCCCCATGATTGCGCTTTTTTTTTCATAACCTGAAACTCTATATAAATCATGAATATGTCGGTACATACAAAACTATGTGGCCAATTCTATCGAGAACGTAATGCATCTCGCTCGTACTCTCATATTAGTGCGAGCGAGATGTATAGGAAGTAAATCACGTAGACGTTAGCGTACCTATATGTCATCAGAATTGACACTGTCAGTGACTCATGGTACGGTTACTGGGGCCAAATTCGACATGTAGAACTGTCAGATTTCGCATCCACGTCAAATCAACAGTTGAATTTATTGCATACTGAGTGTTGATTCCATCAACGGTGGATAATATCATTTGGTACAATAAAACTCAACTCTAAATTAAGGGTGGTTCGGTTTGGTTTGCTTGTCACCCTAACTGTGGATTGTTAATGTCAAATTTTGACATTGTACGTATTCGAGAACTTATGATTTTTCCCACATCAACGGGACATCAACACGATACGTCAAACGTCGCTTGTCGTATAGGGGTCCTGGACGTAGTTGCGTAACACCACAACACGGTCCGTTGTCTGGTGAAAACAATGAATGTACAGCACGACAAGCGGCTTTACTCCTTATAAAAATTAGTGCCTACGCCAATGTTTGCAATTAGGTGTTCAAGGGGACTCTAGGCTCTCATGGTCGTGTCAACGCAACTCTAGGAAGAAGTTGGTGAAGATAAAGATAGTTTATTATTCAAGTAGGCATATTTATTACAATGCGTTTATAAACGTCAAATAAAGCTACACTGGCTCCAACCCTACACCTCTGCCTCGAGAAGATTTAAATGAAAAGAAGTGACGATATACCTATAGAACTATACAATACCGTCTATACCTGGGTTACATATCAGAATACCGAAAACTGATTTACCTAATGTTGAATCACCTATGCTTGATTCACCTATTTTTAAATTACCTATCGATCATTTTACCTAAACATTGACTGACCTAAGTTTATAATATCTAAGCTCAAATAACCTAATGGCCGAAACACCTAATGCACGATGTACCTAATGCACGTTTTACCTATTGCACGTTTCACCTAAAGCTATTATACCTAATGCACGAATCACCTATAGCTGATATACCTAATGGACGATACACCTAAAGCTGATATACTTAATGAACGATGTACCTAAACTTGATTTACCTAATGGACGAAATACCTAAAACTGTTAAACCTATCGCACGAAATACCTAAAGTTGATATACTTCCTGCACGAATTACCTAATGTCGATATGCCTAATGCACGGAATACCTTAAGTCTATATACCTAGAACAAAATTCATATCATTTTGCCGAATGATCAAGTGGCAATTCCACCCAATAATTCGTATGACTTCCCAATCTTACAGTAGAAACTGTTTGTTCAGATAACAACTTAAAAATACACTTTTTGAAACGCTACTTTTTAGGTAGTAGAATGATTTTGTAAGTCTGATACAAAATTAGTTATCTTATCCTATCTTATCAAAAACTTAATTTTTGTAAGTTAACATCATGACGATGAAATAAAAGTCGGTTTTGGCACTGTTTGGTCGCAGTTAACCTAACACGCTCCTCCTCGCTTTACTCGTTGCGCACCTATCTCGACTCTGGCAAATGACTAGACCTTATATTATATTAAAAAATAGTTAGCCAATTGAATAATTTGGCTAAAAAATGTATACTAAATGTTGTATGTCCTAGTAATATTCTACTAAACAATAATTATATTTTTTATTTTAGGTACATATTTCGTTCATTAAGTGCATCGACTTCAGGTATTTCGTGCATTAGGTGTATCGAATTTAGGTATTTCGTTCATTAGGTATGTTAACTTTAGGTAATTCGATCATTAGGTATACCGACTTTAGGTAATTCGTGCAGTAGGTATGTTAACTTTAGGCAATTCGATCATTAGGTATACCGAGTTTAGGTATTTCGTGCATTAGGTATATCAACATTAGGTGTTTCGTGTATTAGGTATATTAGCTTTAGGTATTTCGAGTATTAGGTGTTTCAACTTTAGGTGAATCGAGCATAGGTATTCTGAGCTTAGGTAAACCAATTGTAGGTGAAACGTGCAATAGGTAATTCGTTCATTAGGTGTTATGAGCTTAGGTTAATTGATCATTAGGTATTTAAAAAAATAGGTCAAACGAGCATAGGTGATTCAACATTAGGAAAATCGATTTTCAGTATTCTGATATGTAACCCTATACCTGCACTACAAACATTAATGCTGTATTAATTAATATGTCAGCGCCTTACCGAAATAATCGAGCAATGTAGCATCAAGTTGTAACAACAATATTATGTAAGTACTATATATATAGGCGTCTCATATTCCTACACCAACGTTTAAAAAATCCTGTTTGATCCAATAGCTAGATGACTGGTAGAAACTGCCAATAAAGCATTAAATCTGACTTTCGTTCATTTTATATGTGCAATTCCTACCTAAAGTTTACATATAGACTGGCAAATAGGTACAACTTGTCAGATCCAGGAACTCATCCCTTTCTTTTGTGTGCTAGTAGGCTAGTACCAGCATAAAACAAAGACAGTATAAAAAATAATAATAATAATCATCTGTTTATTTCATAAAAAAGGCATGCATATTTACAATCTTAACTACTAATCTTAAATTAAAAAGATTTTAAGATTATAATTCTCTCTGTCTATCTTTGAAATGAGACAGTCCTGGGCCAAACTATAAAATATAACGTGATTTTAGATTATGTTCGGTCAGAGTTATGCGTTCAGGTTTGGTCAAAAGCCACCCCTGTGTATCAACCCGGACCGTTTTAAAGGGAGAGGGAGGTTTCGGTTATACATGTATATGTATACATTTATCGCTTTGCGGACTGTTCAGTCCAAAACCGAACTTTGTGCCTGAATGTCGTTAACTAAGCACCTAACCACTGCTAGAAGATACCGAAACAGTGAAAAAAAGCTTAATGTACGGCAAACTGAGAAAATAAAACGCTAAGTGATTTTTTTAAGTGAGGTGATATCGGAAAGTGAAGTTATGACGTTGTATGCCTTGCCGGCATCCAGTTATATGATACAGGAACAGAGGTTTAAAAGTATTGATTCTGAAACAAGTATGCCTTCATTAATATTTCGTAATCGGTAAGTAAAGTAATCACTAATCTTTATTGTACTTATTGTTATTTGCGTATTAATGTAATCAATATTTTTAAATCGATCGCGCTCGCGGCTAACTTCACTGTGCTACAGCTGTTTTTGTGTGTGATGTAACGCGACGTTCCATTTCACGTATAACGGATAGCTTGTGTTGTTGATTTTGAGAACAAAGAACCAGGTTCTAAATAGTAGTATACATATGTACAACATACATTAATATATCATAAAATGTAAAATTTTCTTACATATGTCATGTTTAATGAACATATTAGTATTAGGATCTCAGATTAGGATGATCTTAGATGTAGATTGACCCTTATCGCCTTATAAAATTCGATCAGTGCGGCCATTCTACGTCTTAAATTTAATGAGACAGACAAATAAACAACACAGACAATTATTTTTACCATGCCCGTTTTTACCCGAAAAATATTTTAAGCACCGAGATATTGTTTATGAAACGGAACGCAAAGCTTACGAGCGAAACGTCACGTATCCGGTCGCCATTACGGAAAATTGTATTATGCTGCCAAATTCAGACAGCGCCTTGCCACGTGCGTCTTGTATGTAAACAACCGTCTTTACAATTTGCGCCTTATCGAAATCACTTGAATTTGTTCATTCGTCATCACAGATTACCCTGTTGTGAAATCGTTTGCACGCTTTCGCTGCGCAGTTACTTTTTCAAGTCCTCACGGTTTTGACCGTCCGTTTTTCACCCAAGTGTTTGCACGGCTTAACTACGATTTGCCAATATGACGAAGTTAATACAACAGTTATCTTTTAGTAGTAGTATTTACGGCTCTTCGACGGAACCAACCCCAGCGAAGGAGAAACAGAAAAACTACTTGTAAGTGATTTCAATTATATACGCACTACGGCTATTTAAAGGCAGCTAAGATTATCGACCCTTCTTATGCAACGACAATCAGAATGTAACATACGAAAATAACGATTTAAATTACTAGAATTACTACCTTTACTTTTACATTGGAGTGTTCACAGGACTGTCCTTTGTTTAATTTTAGCAGTCGTTCTTTAGTTTTTGACTAACGTTCCTAACTGTAACTGTTTTTAATTGTATTTAGTATTATTGAGTGGCATAATCATAACCAAAACTATTTAAACAGTAAAGAACATAACTTTTTACTAGGTACATAATAACCTTGCACATATGTCTACTATGTAGATGTGTATTTTGTGCCACAAATTGTTTTTTGTTTTGGTAGGGTAGCTTAATAAAAAGAATTTAAAACCTTATAGTGAGGTAGGTCAGAATGGAGTAGCAGTTACAGGTTAATTTGAAATATTGATGATAAGGGGGTTACCCCTTATTCATAAAACTTTACTGATTTTGTTAAATTATGTTTTATCCCTTTCTTACAAATACAAAAGTCAAAATGAGAAATAAAGACAAATGATTCAGGGGCATTCCATGAAATCGTCTACCGTTTGTCCCGTACAAACGCGAATTTTCTGAAGATTTGCAGGTATAAGAGTTTCATTTTTATGACAAATAGTCAAAAATATGCACAGACAAATAATCGATTGCTTTAAATGCCAAAAAAAAAGTCGCATCACAGGCAGAGATGGGCAAAATGTAATCGACTAACGATTAACGATTAAGACTACAAGAATTAATTGCGACTGACGATTGAAAACGACGACTGATCAATCGTAGTTGTATAGAGTGCAACTAATTTAGTTGCAACTAAATTAGTTGCCGATTGATTACGGACAACTAATTTTTGTAATCGACTAATTAGTTAGACTATTTTTTCCGCGACTAATGTTAGAAGCAAATTAAATGGAAAACCTCGGTATGGCTATGTTGACAGCCTGCAGATTAGGACATCTTAACGCATGTATAAAAATGAAATAGCACATGTGTTACTTGCGATATTTTGACCATTTTTATGGAGTGTAAAATTTCTCTTATCTAAGGGTAAATAAAAACTGGGTACTTTGTGCATTGACAAACAAATCAGACGGCATAGATAATAAACAACATGCAGATGTCTCATGCAATAAATAGAACGTGTTTATTTTAGAAAATGCGTCGGCACTTGCATCAAAATGCAATAAACAACTTCCAGGTAAGTAGGATTATCCCATTGTTTTGTCGCCGCGTGTAACTAAAACGAGTTTTATTATTGACAGCGACAGCAGAATATTGATAATTTCTTTGTCTAAGATTTACTCCGTACCGTAAAACGGGGTGAGTAGGTTTTGCGGGGAGAGTTGGTTTGAGAGGGGGGTGAGAAGGGATTTTAAGGCTACTGCTACAAAAATAATGTATTCCAATTTAAAATGGGGCTATAATAATACGCATAATAAAAAAATCGATCTAACAATTTTCCAAAATCACCTTTGTATGAAAAGCCCTCTCACCCCAAATACGAGGCACTACGAGGTGAGGTGGGTTTTCCTCATTATCGTCAAAGTTATGAAATGGAACTACCCAAAATAAAATACAAACTAAAATATAAACGTCCGAATCACATTATATACACCATTCAGTTTTCACATGTAAAAGTAAAATTTTATCGAGGTTTGAAAGTCAAATTTCACCCAACTCACCCCATTTTACGGTATCGTGTACAACTTAATTATTAATAATGCACCAATCTTCATTATTGTTTGCGACTTGTAAACATTGCAGTTTTTCGCTATTTATCTTTATCTGTATCCATAATATAACGATATATACTACACATATATCGTTATATTATTGCCCATAATATTACATTGTCATTCAAGCATTTTAAATTAAACGTGTATATATAATTTTAGCTCAATCGGTTGAAGGTATCTGCTTCGAAAAAAGCTGCAAGATTCTACCCAAACCAACACAGGTACAACATATAAGTACTTCCAATGTAGATACATACCAACTTTTAGTTACATATTTCAAGTTAAATAAAAAATGCAAAAACCAGCGATGACATAGTTTTAATATAGATTTAACCGCGAAATTTAGTCGATTGAAACTAGAACTAATTTAGTTGTTAGTTGTACATTCTTACAACTAATTTAATCGCAACTAAATTAATCGCGATTAAATTATGACGATTGATATTTTTAATCGATTGATTAGTTAACTAAAAAATTAATCGATTAATGCCCATCTCTGATCACAGGAAATAAAATGCGTTTGTACGGGACAGCCCGTGGAATGCTCCTTCATAGCTAATTCAGGCCAGTAACACGTTTATGAATAACGCCATAAGTTTTTATTCTGAAGATAATGGTGAAAAGCTGGTTTATCTTATTAGCAACACATGTTGTGTGATTGCTTTCTATTTAGTAGTTGACTATTGAACATTATTACATAGAGTTAGACCAAGAAAAGTCTGCAGCAATTTGGATAGCCCACGCAGTGCAAGTGCATGTCATCATCATCATCTCAGCCATAAAACGTCCACTGCTGAACATAGGCCTCCCCCTTTTTTGGGGGTGAATGCCATAATCGCCACGCTTGGCAGGCGGGTTGGCGATCGCAGTCGAGTACACCGAATTTGAGGGATGCTGCTGCCCGTCCACCGGTGGTCTTGGATGTGGTTTAAGGACATACCCGGGTCCTAGTCAAGTGCATGTATGTTGTACATAATTTCATAGAAGTTTGACATTTAACACCTGTACTGCATATATGTGACGTTATCTATGAAAAGGGACCTTATTGTCGATGGCACTTACGCCATTATTAACCTTTTGGCCGCCGGACCTAGTCCGCAAAGACGCTCACTCACACGCCAGAGCAAATTTTAAGTAAACAACTAATAAAAAGTTTAGGGATTGCAAATAGTGATATCGATATTTACAATTTATGGTAAAAATCTTTTTAATTTAGCTTTGTTCTTATCCTGTTTTAATTTCATTCCAAATTGCCAAAATTAAACATATATTTTGCACCCGAAAATGTTTAAAATATAGGGATTTAACATAAAAAACAACCACTAAACAATGTCGATTCAAGACGTGATATCGCCGCACTAGGCTGTACGAGAAGTCTTTTATACAAGACAACGGCGCGCATGGACTGCCCGCAGTGCAGACTGACAAGGACTGTTTCCGCGCGGATCAAGTAATAATAGTCTCTAGGTCAACGGCGTAAGCGCTTGTTGGTACGTAAACTTTATTGGCGTAACGTTAAAGCTGCGCATCATGTGTCGATAAAGTCAATATACCGGAACTGTTTTAGTGAAAATTACACGTGGGTTGAATTTTTAATGAGTGAAAGATATTATTCCGGAATTAGAATCTATCATTATAATTTCAGTTTGGTTTACATTAATCTATAGGTAAACTCTTATCAAAAAAACGTTCAACGACTTGTTATTAAAAAATTACACATT